>NC_056735.1:341027404-341182404 GCF_019279795.1 Protopterus annectens
TTAGAAGGTCCAGATGTATCAACTTCAGTAGAACTGGAAAAAGAGCCAAGTCTATCCATATTTATACCATTTCCCTTTCTTTTCTGAGTATTAGCCATATGCATATCTGAAACAAAATGGCCTTTCTTTTTAAGTAAAAAAGCCTACTTAACATTGGTAAACATCAATGTCTCTGGCTAACTTTTTATGTTTTTGTTAATAATTAATTCCATATGTTCATCATTTTTTTTTCAGCAAGATTGTGGTGTAAGTACTGATAAAATAGAAACATGGAATGTTGGCTTAGTTGAGTATCTAGTCCTGTAATCTGTTCCTTTAAAGGTGTCACTTTTTCGCTGTTCCATTTAATCAACACTTGTAGAACGTCTAAGCCAGCTTCATTGTAAATGTTTTTTATATTTTCAAACACGTTGTCCCCATAAGTAAAGCCATTAGGGAAGGCTTAAACCCTCAAACCCAACGAAGCTATTTTTAGGTCCAAACATTTATTTAGATAATGATATTCAAGGACTAGAGATCTATACTTAAAATCTTTTTCTCTAGTTCATTAAAGCATTTTTAAAGTCAGGTGTATGTGTATATATATATATATATATATATATATATATATATATATATATATATATAGTGAAATGTCGGTTATGTGGTGTCGGGTGATTTCGCTTTCGTTTTGACTTACTTGTCGGCGTTGTAAGATATCCATATATATATATATATATATATATATATATATATATATATATATATATATATATATATATATATATATATAAAACAAAGACATTGGCAACCTCCAAACACTGGACCCCACCCAGTTTGGGTTCGTAAAAGGCCGATCTTGTCTCCTGAACCTGATTGACTTCTTCGAATCAGTCTCCAGAGCCGTGGACGAGGGTAAGGTGGCCCACACAGCCTATCTGGACTTTGACACCATCCCCCACTCTGGAATCATATATAAACTTACTAAGCTGGGTATTAATCTCTATGTCACTTGATGGGTTGCCAACTGGCTTACTGACAGAACCCACACTGTAAAGGTAGCTGACTCCAAATCCAGCTCCAGACAAGTGACAAGTGGAGTACCTCAGGGTTCAGTCCTGGGACCACTCTTGTTTGGCATCTACTTCTCTGAAGTACAGGCCAATACTAAGTGACTCTGGCTAACAAAGTTCACAGATGACTGCAAACTGGGAGCCATTATTGAATCTCCAAATTATGTGGATACTCTACAAAAGGGCCTTACAGAAACAGATGCTTGGTGCCAGAGCCATGGGCTCAAGCTCAATGCCAAGAAATGTATAGTTATCCCCTTTGAGAAAAAAACATGTACCTGTGAATTACCACATAGGTGGCAGTACACTAAACACCGAAAGTGTGATAAGAGACTTAGTGACACAGGTGGACAGTGGTCTCACCTTCGATAACCACATCGCCACAACAGTCAGGAAATCCTTCTATGTGGCACACCTCATCACTAAGGGCTTTTCATCCAGAAAAAAGGAGGTCATTGTCCCACTGTACTCATCCCTCATTAGACCCGTTATAGAATACAATGCCCCATTTGGTGTGTACCTCTCAAGACACCTGCAACAACTGGAAAGGCCGCAGAAATACCTCACTAAAAAAATCATAAGCCTAAAGCAGATGCCCTATGCTGACCGCCTTAAAAAACTCCAGCTATACTCTGTTGCATATCGTCTACTCAGAGGCAATCTCTGCTTAATATACAAGGCCATGTCAAACCCAGAGCTGTTTTACATGCTACACTTAAAGAAATCCCAATCCCTCAGAGCCACACACTCCAGGGATCTGAACCTTGTCATCATAATAAACAAAACATGCTGGAGGGATAAGTTCCTGACCCAGAGACTCCCCAGACTCTGGAATAGACTGCCCATACATGTCAAGCAGAGCGCCTCTTTGGCCCTCTTCAAAAGGAACCTTGACAATTGGATGGGAGAAAGGAAATTCACCATGGGGATCACGTCAGTCGCCCTGCTAGACAGGGGTCCAGGAAGTAAATAGTGCGGGAAGAAATAGCCAGGGAATTGTTATGGCTAGGCTTATATAGGCCCTAGTGCTGATAGCCTAGTCTATATATATATATATATATATATATATATATATTTATATATATATATATATATGTGTGTGTGTGTGTGTGTGAGTGTGTGTGCGCGTGTGTGTGTGAGTGGAGTGTGTGTGTGTGTGTGTGTGTGTGTGTGTGTGTGTGTGTGTGTGTGTGTGTGTGTGTGTGTGTGTGTGTGTGTGTGTGTGTGTGTGTGTGTGTGTGTGTGTGTGTGTGTGTATGTATGCATATATATATTACAGACACATATATACACAACAGCAAAAATGGGAAAAATAGTAGTACTGGAGTAACTGCTCTTGATACTGGCATACAAATTATTAAAACAGACTGTTGTCACAATATCTTATGTAAGATCTGTGTCAAAGATCACTTTGCATTCTTATTAAAAATAAGAAAACAGGGTTCAAGGTGGATTAGCTTGTTTAAACCATAATTTACTAAGTTAAGATGAGTTATTTCGCTCTTGTCAGAGTTTCATCTCTCCCCTCCCCTCTCTCTCTATTCACACACATATTATATATATTATATACACACAGATATACATACATGCATACACACACACACACACACACACACACACACACACACACACACACACACACACACACAAAAAGCAATTTAGGTGAAGTAACTCTGATGACTGATGTGCAACACATGTTGGTGCTCTCTCTATTTACTGTAAGCAGTAAAACCATTGCTACCTGCTTTGATAAAATCTATATAATGAAGACGTGCACGTACATAAAATAACTTTACATCAAAATTAAATTTCAAATGCATGTAAGATATGTCATTCCAAGCTTTAAAATTTAAGTTAAACTGGAAATGATTATTCAGTGTCCCAGAGACCCTGGCTAAAAGCATGCTTGCCAGAATCTGGCTTGCACTGAAGAATAAGGAAGCTGTGAACACAGTGAGAGTACGAGATTAGAAGGTTTCTGGGCAACACAGAATGTTTTAGAGCTCTAATTTATAACTATAAAAGAAAGGTGTCATTCACTGACCTTCAGAGAGGGTATGAACAAATTGTCACACAGTGTATGATGTGCATCGCAGCTTTGAAGTGAAGGAAACCTAAGAGGTCAATGTATTTGTTTTGATTAACTAGCACTTCAGCTGGATTTTTCAGAGCTCTGAAGTCAGGAAATGGAAGAAACACTTATCCAGGCTTTTTTTTTTTTTTTGCATACTCATGGAAATGCAGGAATAAGTACAACAAACAGTAATTAGTTTCATTTAAAAAGAAGAGGCATGAAACTGTTGTGGCATTAGCAAACCAAATATAAAATACTGATCTGTGGATCTAAATGCATTTACCAAATGAAAATACAAGTCCTAACATAGATATCCTAGGTTGTTGTTGTTTGTCTTTCGGCTTTTCCTGGTAAGGTGTCGCCACAGCGGAACTCCGGTCCGCTAATGATTGGCAGTAGATTTTTACAAAACGCCGAGGTGCCAGCTCAATGCTCAACCTTCAACGAAGGCACGCCCATTTACGCACGCATGTCTTTCGAATGCTACCCAACCACGGGGAGGACATGCAGACTCCACACAGAAGGCACTCCCAAGCCCAGCCGAGAATCAAACGGGAGAACCTCTTGCTGTGAGGCAACAACGTTACCGCCGTACCACCACGGCATATAGATATCCTAGGTCATTGAAATCTATAAAATGAGTTAAATGTAAAACAGAACAGAGAATCTACTGCACATAAGCCACAATAACATAAAAATGGGCGCACTTAAATTAAGTAGTCATCCAAACTGGTTTTCCTTATCAGCAGTTAAAAAGGTTAGACCATTTCCTGTATAACATTATAGTAACAGTAAAACTGCTGACAGCTCACTTAAGCTGCAGTGGACTAAAGAATGAATGTTAGTAAGCTGGGGAGGGGCAAAAGAGAATGTATACCATCATAGTTAACATGTGGGTATGACAGTTTCTGAATGCTGGAATACTGAAGGGCTTCCTGCTCATTCTTGACAAAGCCTATGTGTACAACTTACTTCTTTCAATTAACTAGAGAGTTTCTTCTAAGCACATTTCTATGTTACACTTTGCTATGTTGGCCATTACTGTTCAAGGTTCATCTACAGAAATGACCTAAGTGGAAATGTTCATTAGAAATCCACATGTATGATTACTAGTAAAATATCAGTACAATAAGCAGTCAATTTCAGGACGTATATAGCCATTAATAGAAACAGTATTGGAGCAATGTTCAAGACACAGAAATGTGATTAAGATTTGAAATGTATAATGATCAATTCCATCTGAATATTCACTTACAGCTAGAAAGCACATGTTTTAATACCATAAGATAACAATCAAAAAGAAAACTAGTATGACCACATGAAACTTAGGGTACACCTACTAAAGGACCATCCTATTATGTAACATGTCATATCTACATTAGATTTAAAAACAGAGTATCAGTACTTACGTTTTTGGACACTGGCAAATCTAGATAATTACAACTATGGAATGGAAAATATCAACACAATGAAATAATAGTCTATTATAAGGGATTATTCTTTCATTCAGTCTCTTTTATTAACTGGCTAAGTGAACTGGTCCACATACTCATTTCAGCTACACGCTAGGCCTTGTAAATAATAACATTTTTATATAAAAACTAGTAGTTTTAACATGCACTACTAAGACTTTGCAATCCACCGTAACATCAAGGTTGCTATACAGGCAATGTTTTCACACAAAGTAGCTTTTATCATCAACGGGTAAATATTCACAATCACCTTTGACACAAAGCACAAACATTAAAATACAGTTGTGTAAGCTGAATTTACTGATATAATGGTCGACCAGTTTCCACAGCTTCAAGGCACCTTCCATGTGCACAGACTGTCAAGCAGCTCGAGCTGAGCTAAGCTGACTAAAAGACAAGTTTGGGCTCCCTATGGACTAGAAATCCCATGCTGCATTCCTCCTCAGCTACATGCCTACCCGAGTTCCCTCTGCTCGTATGCATGGCACAGGAAAAGAAAAACTATTGCTATTAATAACAGCTTCAGACTGCACATGCTATCACACCTCTTGATGCAGTTATAGCGAACTCCCACGGGCTTTACAACTACAGAAAAGTCCTACGAGCAGTTTGTTTTTAGCAGCCTAACAGTCACAGTCCTGCAGTATCTACAGTGAACCAACTGAAAACCATCTTCCCATATCCATGGCACTGGAAAAGAAAACCTATTGCTATTAATAACAGCTTCAGACAGAACGTCCTGTCACACCCCTTGGCACAGTTATAGTGAACTCCCACTGGCCTTACAACCACAGAACATTCCTACAAGTAGTTTGCTTTTATCAGCCTAATATTCCTGGTCCTGCAGTATCTACAGTGAACCAGTTAAAATGTAGGGATTCTACTGATTTCCTTCCTGTACTAAGCATAGCTAAGCTGATTAAACTTTGATGGCAGGCACGCAGCAAGAAGACCCCCCTCCCAGCTTTAAACAAGACTACACTTTCTTTTCTTCCAAATTGGCAAAACCTTTCTCCATCCACTATCACCAGTACAGAACACTCTCTGTTACCAACAAATTATCTGGTCTAGCTGCACCCCATACTATAAACACAAACATAAAGACAAATAACTTTATTAAACCACGTTTTTCCTCTGGGACAGTCTTGTTTAGGATTTCCAGTCTGTAGCATACACTTTCTTACCGTGAGTTCTCTTACTAATTGTTTTTCTATAGTGCTCACTTTCATTGGTCACTCCACTCCCCATACTCTACCCCCAATTCCCATCCACCCCCACATACTGTAGATTTATACTCTAACTCTAATTTGCCCCTCACCTTCTACTCCACCTCTTCCTCTTCTCTCCTTCCAATCAACACTTACATTTTTCCTCCCAACCTCTCCTCTACTACTTACCCTTACCAACTGAAACACTCTCTAAGTCACAGCTACACTTCCCTGCTCACCTTACACCTCCCACAATATTATACCCCCTCACTAAATTACAAATATTTAATTCTCCATTTCCCTAACCATTCCTCACCTTAGCATTCCCAACATCAAATATCATCCTCATTGCCTCCTTAATGACTCTTCCTCCACACAGCTGTCCACCTTTCTTATCTACTTAACATCTCTTTAACTTCCACCACTCATACTCTCTCACCCTCTAGAAGCATGCTTCTCATCTATATCTTCACTCTTCTCCTTACACTACTCTCTCGCTTCTCCTTCTGTCAAACTAAATTAACTCCCATAAACTTACCTCCTACTCTTAGTCACCCGCTAAGACACTTAGAAATGCCATACACTATCGCCATAACACCATATCTATTTAACCCATATAAGTCATTCCTACACAAGATCAAACTAGTCCTCCACCCATCACACCCCTGAAAGCTAAGCCTGCATACTACACCTAAAGCTCTAAGATTCCTACCCTGTTACACATCACCCAGGCTACCCAGGTAGCCCCAGTATACCTAACCCTTGCTCTTACAACTCTCCCTTGAAACCGACACCATTCTCAACTCATATTTCATCGACTCCATCAGCAAACTAACCAAGAATAGGCACACTACTGAGCTCACTATTCCGCCCTCTCCCTCTGGACAAAAAACTACCTTTTCACTCAAACCTGTTCCCATTGTCTACAAAAAATCACTACTAAACAAACTAAACCCATGCTCTCCCTCAGCAGACAGTCTACCACCAACCTTCCGAAAGCTATCTGCTAGCTCATTAGCCTATCCTATCTCCATCCTTATCAATTGAGCTATCCAAGAATCTACAGTCCCCTCTATCTGCAAACAATTCTCCACTGTACCAGTCCATAAAGGAGGCTACTCCACTGACCTGTCTAACTATAGACCCATAACCATTCTGTCCCCCTCTTGAAAATACTTGAAAAATGCATACACAAACAGCTCCTTGATTATCTTCTACAAGGAAATCTACTCACACCTACCTAACACGGGGTCCCCCCAGCCATAGCACATCCGCTGCTCTAATCTCCTTCACCCATACTATCTCTCAAGCCAGAGACAACAATAAACTACTATCCAGTCTATTTTTAGACCTCTCCAAAGCCTTTGAAAGTATATTTCACATCAAGCTCATCACTAAAATGTCTGATCTTGGTCTCTCTAATCCTACTCTTAGATGGTTCTCAAGTTACCTTACCAACAGATAGCAATCTGTCAAATGGTATTCTTCCTTCTAGGCCTTCCTCCCTGTTAACACCACTGTACCTCAAAGTTCCATTTGTGAACCACTACTATTTAACATCTTCACAAACTGTCTTCATACTTCCTGCTCTCAGTCCTCTCTCATGTAATATGCAGATGATTCTATCATTTGCACTTCAGATAATCTTCCACACCTCCACACTTTAACTCAAAAGTGCTTCAACTCCATCAAAAGACGGATAACTGACAATCAACTTGCACTTAATCCCAAAAAACAAAACTTCTCTTATTCCTCTCAAAATCTCTTCCTCATTTTAAATCTTCATTTACTATCACATCCCTTAACAACACTGCAAAAAACGTAGAAACACACACCAAGCTCCTGGACATTATCATTTCTGATCAACTAAAATTCATTCAACATATCCAAAATTGCATAAAAAAGACTCACTATAAACATGGCCTGCACTGTAGAAACAAAAAATTCCTCGCCAAGGACTCTAGACTTTCTCTTGCCCAGGACTATCTTCTTACCAGTGTACTATATGCCTCACCCATCTTAACCTGCTTACAATCCTCTCTAAACTCTAAACTTGAACTCACCTGTAACAAAAGTCACCAGCTCGCTGCAAATCAACCCTAGAACTCACATCATAGATTTCTCTCAAATCCCTAAACTGGTTTAAACTCCTGCACCACCTCATACTAGCTCAACTGCTCCTTACTCACTCCATAATCAACAAACCTAACTCCTGCCCAGCCATCTCATCCCTCATCTCCTTCTATACTCCAAATTGCTCTCTCTGCAGCACTGACCAGCTTTTCTTGGAAATATACAAGCCCAAAAGAAAAGTTGGCCAAAACTATCTATACCTACTCCATTGCCTTAACTTGGAACAAACTTCTTCTGACTGTCAGAACTATATCCAATACCCTCAACTTCAAAAAAAGCTTTAAAAGAGTCTCTGCTGAACTCATGGATCTGTTCTTGTCAAAACCCAATCCAACTCTGTATCTTTACATACTCACATATGTCTTTAACACTTATTTGGTGGTGCAGCGGTTAATGTTATCGCCTCACAGCAAGAGGTTCTTCTGTCCGATTCTTGGCTGGGGTGCCTTCTGTGAGGAGTCTTCATGTCCTCCCTGCATTTGTGTGGGTTTCCTCCCACAGTCCAAAGACATGCAGCTGAAGCATTTCTCCCCAGGCCTCCACTGAAAATAGGCTCTGTCCTAGTTGGACTTTCCTGGTTAACAAATGTTAAATAAATAAATAAATAATGTACTTCATTGCTTGAGGACTGTATTAATTTGCACTGATTGAGAGATTTTATTGGAATGAATAGTTTTCTTTCAAATTTAATGCCAGTCATGTATATGAAGCTTTCTGTATTGCATGTTACTTCTTTTAAATTTTTTTTCTGTATGGAGCTTTTCTCCCTGGACTTCCACTAAAAATTGGCTCATGCTCAGTCGGACATGCCCGGTTAACAAATGTCAAAATAAATAAAATAAATGAAGCCCTTTAGAGCTTTCATGCCAACAGAGTGAGGGAAGCTGAGCCCTGAAAGGACAATGCCAGGAACAACAAAAAATGTCTACACCCTCTCATAAAAAAACACACCAAAAAACAAGGGGGGTGGAGGGAGGCAGCAGCTATTGCTGCAGTAATCATTTGAACATCTACTATTACGGTAAGTTCAACTTACACAACTGTACTATGTTCATCATATTAAACAATACAGTGGCCTTAGCTATATGGATAGATTACCATAGCTAACTATATTTGGGAGGTGGGAGGAGAAGGGTCCAGGAGTCCCCGAAGAACAGTCCTTGCAGTGCTTGACCTAGAACTAGAGAAGGAATCATGCTTATAGTGCTTTGTAAAAGTATGTGCAAAGGACCAGGTAGTAACTTCTAGAAGATTTTTAGAATCCAACCCTTTCCAAAAACCCATAGATAAAATCAAGTCCCTGGTAGAGTAGGCCTTGACCCTACCTGGGATAGTTTTGTTATGATGAGTATAACGGACGATAATAGCCTTAAACAACCAATTGAAAATAGTCTGTTTTGACACAAGTTGTCCCTTCCTCTTACTTTCACAAGAAATGAACAATTGATCCAATGATCTGAAAGATTTAGTTCTGTCAAGATAGTACCCAAGTTGTCTGAGGACATTCAAGGTATGCAGTATCCTTTCTCCCTCATTTTTAATTTCAAGAAGGAAAAGGGGGAGATGGATAGTTTGGCTTAAAGTAAACACAGATACCACTTTAGGCATAAAAGGAGGAATAGTTGTCAAAGAAACCTTGTCCCCATGGAAAATGAAATAGGGTTTACTCACCATAAGAGCTAGCAACTCAGATACCCTTCTTGCAGAGGTCAGAAAGTGCAGCTGTGTAAAATCTTACCATAACAGTAGATGTCCTTGCCTTCATCGCTGCAATATTCCTTACAAATGGGATTCCCTGCCATGAAGCCCATCATCTGGCCAGTTTACCAAAGTCTACTGTTGCTTTAAGGTATGCTGAACATCACCTGCACACTCCTTGCATGGGGTAGGGCATAAAGGTGACGTTCAGGCGTGCCATCCTCAGAACTGATAGCCCAAGTAGGAACAGCAGTCCAAGGAAAACCAGAGAGAACCTGCACATCCAGGAAGGAAAAAAGACCAGGGGAATGGAGGGAGGGAGTATACTGCAGCAGTGAAGGCAAGAACATCTACCATTATGGTAAGATGTTACACAACTGTACTATGTCCTTTCATTCACCGCCGCAGTATTTCTTACAAATGGGAGAGTGCAAAAGGTCAAGAAGAAACCTGGGAGGAGGAAGCAGCAGAGCCCTCCAAGAAGGTATGAAGAACGGCAGCAGCAAAACCAGCTCTACATCTGGAGATGCGATCCAACTGGTAGTGTTTGGTGAAGGTATGCACAGAATTCCAGGTAGCAGCTTCAGGAACAGAATTAGCATCTAAGCCTTTGAAAAAAGCACCAGAAGAAGTCACAGCTCCAGTGGAAATGAGCCTTTACAGAAGAAGGAAGACTCTCAGCATAAAAAGTGTAACAAAAGGAAATAGCATTTGAAATTCAAGTGGAAATAGTTTGCTTGAAAACAGCCAAATCTAAAGACCTAGGATGAAAGGAAACAAATAACTGGTCAGATTTTCTGATAGCTTTAGTTTTATCCAAATAAAATCTGAGCTGTCTATGCACATCTAAGGTATGCAGCACCCTCTCAATGTCAGATTGTGGAGAGGGGGAAAAAAGTAGGTAAATTAATAGATTGATTAAGTGACAACTCATTACCCTCCTTGGGCATGAAAGAAGGATTAGTACGCAAGGACACCCTGTTCTCATGAAATATCAAAAAAAGGTGGGCAAGCCATAAGGGCTTGCAACTCAGACACCCATCTGGCAGAAGTAAGAACCAACAAAAGAACTGTCTTCCAAGAACAATTTTGCAAGGAAGCTGAAACAGCAGGCTCAAAAGGAGCCCAAGTCAATTTTTCCAGAACAAAATTAAGATCCCAGGGAGGAGGAACAGGCTTCCTGGGAGGTCTAATATTAAGGACGCCTTAAAAAGAAACTGCGTCGCCTAAAATCTAGAAGCTAATGGGGGAGTTAAAGGCAGACAAGCAGAAAGAGCTGATAAGTGAGCCTTAATAGAAGAATGGGCCAAACCAGCATTGAGCAACTCACATAAATAAGAGAGAACCAAAGGAACTTCCACAAAAAGTGGATCCAGGTCACGAGAAAGACACCAAATAGAAAACCTCTTCCATTTAGATAAGTATGATTTCCTAGTAGTAGGTTTCCTGGCCTCCTGCAGGACCTGCAGCATGTCCTCAGAGAAAAGGTGTCTATGAGAAATCAAAACCCTATCACCCACAGTGTCAGCTGAAGTGTGGACAAGTGGGGATGGATGAGAGACCCCTTGTCTTGTGTGAGGAGATCCACCCAGTGGGGTAACTTGTGATGATTGCACCTGGCTAGATGTAGAAGTAGAGGGAACCAGTGCTGTTACGGCCAAAAGGGAGTCACTAACAAGATTTTAGGAGCATCCTGTTGAATCTTGAACAGGACTCTCGGAAGGAGAGGAAGGGGAGGGAATGCATAAAGAAACATCCCCTTCCAAGAAAAGGAGAGGGAATCCACCTTCCATACCAGAGGACCTGGGACTCTGGCACAAAACACAGAAAGTTGTCTATTTGGAGGGGAGGCAAAGAGATCTACTTGAGGAGTACCCCACTGATGAACAATGTCTAAAAACACATTCCTGTGAAGCATCCATTTGTGGGATTGAGTGAAGGACCTGCTCAGATTATCTTCCACAATGTTCTGATCTGAAGGAATGTAAACTGCCTGAAGAGTCACCCGATATTGGATAGCCAGATCCCATACCAGAAGTGCCAGCCGGCAAAGATGGTAAGATCTCGTATCTCCCTGTTTATTGATATACCACATGACTGTGGCATTGTCTGTGAATACCTTGAGAGGCCCTGGAGAGAAGAGAGGATGAAAGGCCTGAAGAGCCAGCATAGGAGCCCCCATCTCTTTGATGTAGATGTGCTCCTTTTGCTGACGAGGCAACCACACTCCCTGAACCCTCAGGGAGCCAAATGTTGCTCCCCATCCCACATCTGAAGTGCCTGTGAACAGTTCCTGAGAGGGAGGAAAAGGGTGAAAAGGGAGCCCTGGATTCAGAGACAACTGCTGAATCCACCACAGAAGTTCCTTCTTGAAGCACAGGAGAAGAGAAACAGGAAAGTCTATAGAGGATGCGCATGCTGAAGCCACAGTGACTTCAGAAACCACTGGAACTTCCTCATATGGAACTTGGCCAGAGGGAGCATCAGTATAGTGGAAGCCATGAACCCCAGAGCTCTCAGAAACTCCCTGGCTGTAATGGAGGCTAGGGGAAGAAGAGTTTGAAAAAGAAATGAGAGTTAAGGCCTTTGGAGGAGGCAGGGATAACAGCACTGGCACCATATGAATCCTGCAACCTAGAAAAACATGATCCTAAGAAGGAGTCAGAGAAGACTTTTTGAAATTTAAAGTGAACCCCAGACTTTGAAGAAGGGAAATGGTAAAATTAAGATTTTTCAAAAGGACCTCTGAAGAAGATGCTTGAATCAGCAGGCCATCCAAATAAGGAATGATCTGGATCCCTTGAAGCCTGCAAAAGGCAATCACCGGAGCGAGGCATTTGGTGAACACCTTTGGGGCAGTAGAAAGGCCAAAAGGCAAATCACAAAACTGAAAATGCCAGGAAGCAAAAGAGAAATGCAAAAATCTCCTGAAAAGAGGATAGATTGGAATATGGAGATAAGCATCCTTGAGGTCCAGAGACACCAGAAAAGCCTGAGGGAGCAAGAGAGGAAAAAGGGTCTGAAGGGACAACATCTGAAAGGAAGGCACCTTCAGAAAGGTGTTTAGATGGAAGAGGTCTAGAATAGGTCCCCAAGTACCTTCTTTTCTGGGCACTAGAAACATTCTTGAATAAAACCCTGCCCCCTTTTGGGACACAGGCCCCTCTTGAATAGCACCCTGAGACAAGAGGTCTCAAAGAGCCTCTGGGAAAAAAGGAAGCTGCTCCTGAGGAGGCTGAGGAATTCCCATAAAAGGAGGGTGGAAAATCCAGACCATGAAGTACCCTTGCTGAATGACTGACATAACCCAAGAATCCTAGGTGATTTAGAGCCAAACAGGAATAGAAAGAGAAAAGCAAACAGAAAGAGGAATATGGCTGGGAATGGGCAGATAGTCAGACAGCACCTGGCTTGTCAGGCAAGGCAGGCTTAAGAATCCCTGCAGCCTGAGTGTCCTTAGCAGGAGGAGTCCGTTCACTACCCTTTTTACCTTTAGAAGGAGGGCGAGACTGTCTACAAACAAAGGCTGGCTTAGAAGGGTAGTTTTGCTGAAATTTAGGCACAGGAGAAGCAAAGACATGCTTAAGCTCCTGTAAAGCCTTCCCTTTGTCCTGAAGAGATTTAAATAAACCAGCAGCTGCTTCACCAAACAAAAGAGAATTATCCAGAGGAGCATCCATCAACTTAGCCTTAACATCATCAGGCAAAGGTTGAAGCCGAAGCCATGAATATCTCCTCAGAACCAAACCGGAAGGAGCAGCCCTATAAGAGGCATCTGCTGCATCATAACTACATTTGATAGAATGATGAAACACTTGAGAGGAAGTCCCAAGCAAAGAAAGAGCAGAAGATTTACTCTCAGAGTCTGGAAGATCAGAAAGAATCTGACAAGCCTGAGAAAGAAGAACCAAGACATACCTAGAGATATGGGTCTGATAATTAATAGCCTTAAAAGCTAGGGTAGCTGAAGTATAAACCTTCTTACCCAGCCTATCCATGGTTCTACTGTCCTTGTCATAATGTAGTTACTTGGATGAATGAAGCAACTGAGATGGCTAATCAGAGGCTACAGACACCATAGAGGGGTCAGCAGCAGGACATTAAAAAAAAGGAACAATCTTCAGGCACCCTATAAAACCTATCAGACTTCATGGGAGCAGGGGGCAGAGAATCTGGCGCTTTAGAGGCAGTGGAAAAAACATCCAATAAAGCAGGCAAGACAGGAGGAATGGCTGCAGGTTTAGGAGATTCCATCTGCAGCAACTCACAGTACCTCTTATGGATATCCGAAACCTGGGCACAATTCCACTTAAAAAGTTCCATCATCCTAGAGATCATGTCCCCAAAGGATATTTCCTCATAAGGATTATCTAGAGTGTGAAAATCCTCCTCCTTAGACCCATAGTCTAAAGGAGAAGGAATCTGGGTAGAATAAGCAAGGGCATCATCATCAGAATCCACCTCAGAAGAATGCAATCCTCTGGGCCTTTTATGGGAAGAGGAAAACCAAGAAGGAGCAGGAACTGAAACCCCATGAGGAGGCCTCAGCAACAGTAAAGCATTAAATAACCCCTGAGTAAAGGCCTGCCACTCACTTTGTGGATCCCTAGAAGCAGAAAAAAACATGATTAGTTTTCTGTTTCTTTTTTTTAAGGGGACATCCGTCCTAGAAACCTGAGAAGGCCCAGACTCAGGACGGCATTCTACAAGTGCAGTACAAACCTCTTCCCTAAAGAGGAACAGAGGAACCCCTCTAGACCCTTTGGAAACAGTCAACCGTGGTTCCCTCTGAATACCCAAAACTGATACCTGCAAAGCCTCATCGGACATGCTGTCCACCAGATCCTCACCTGCTTCCAACTCAGATGTGGTAGAAGAATCTGACAAAACAAGCGGGTGAGCCTCCAGGTTCATAATAACCTGAGGAGAAACTCCCGGCAGAGGCTGGACAGTGAAGATTCCGGTCTTATGTTATGCACCTTCTTCTTCCCTGATAGCTGACCCTTGGGGCAGGAGGTTCCATCCATAGTATCTGCAGCAAGAAGCTTAAGATGCTGGTGCTCAAGATAGAAGTAAAGTGAAGAAAGCCTATTATGAAGAGTTTTCAGGACAAACACCTGACAAATTGAACAAGACGTATGGTCATGAGCAGCACCTAGGCAAAAAAACGCTTATCGTGACAGTCTTTATGGGGAATCAGTCTCCCACACTGGCATTTATCCTTCCTGGATGATATAAACCCCAAACAGCAGAAAACAAACAGAAAAACTAACCAAAAACCCAACTGGGTACTTATCTGCAACTGTGAAGACTCCAGCAAACAGAAGTAAGCACAGGAAAGCTAACAAACAGAAAAATGAGAAAAATAATAAAGCCTAATCTACTTCCATATCCCTGCAATTTTTTATTCACAGCAACTTACCTCTTACACTAAAAGGCTTCAAAAGAGAAACCGTAACATCTCTGCAAATACTCTGTATATAGCTGCACCTATAGGTTTGATAAAAGAAACTGTAACATTTTTGTATATTTTTCTGAATATAAACTGTATTCTTCATAGGCTTGAAATGTGAGACTGTAAGTTGTATGTTAATACAATATGTTTGTGCATATACTGCAACTTGCTTGTCTTTATCTGCTTGTAAGTTTGGAGCTTTTGTCCCCGGGCCTCTGCTGAAAATGGATATGTATCCAGTCGGACTATCCAGGTCAACAAATGTAAAATAAAATAAAATAAAATAAAAAACAGATGGAGGTAACTGACCAAAGGTTAAAACAGTGTTCAGACTGGTGGCAAAAATGTTCTGAAGAAGATATGCCTGAATGTCACCTTTATGCCCTACCCCACGCAAGGAGTGTGCAGGTGATGTTCAGCATACCTTAAAGCAACAGTAGACACTGGTAAACTGGCTGGACAGTGGGCTTCACAGCAGGGAATCCCATTTGTAAGGAATACTGCAGCAGTGAATGTAAGGGCATCAATCAGTAAAACTGTTTTCTTTGTTAAGAACCTCAAGTCAGCCAGATTAGCTGATTCAAATGGTGCAAGTGTTAGTTCCTCTAACACAAAATTAAGATTGCAAGGAGAAGCCACCAGTTTTCTAGGAGGACTCTTATGAAAACTCCTTTCAAGAACATTTTGACAAGAGACTGCATTGAAAGAGGAGGATCCATGGGCAGACATGCTGAAATGGCTAATAAATGAACCTTGATAGAGGAATAAGAAAAGCTATAGTATTGTAACTCACACAAATATCGTAAAACCAGAGAACAACTAGCCATGAACAGGTGCTGGGTATGTTGTTGGCCCCACCTAGAAAACCTTTTTTCCATTTGCTAATACATTATGTTGTAGCAGCAGACTGTCTTGCCTCCATCAGTACCTGCTGCACATCCTCAGAAAACAGGTGCCTAAAAGGAATTAAGACCTTATCGTGCAGGCAGTTAATTGAAGATTATTTGTGCTGGGGCATCAAACACCCTTGATCTTGTGTCACGGTTGCCTGGGCCAGAAGGGAGTCATCACAATGATCTTGGGGGATTCCTTCTAAACCTTCAAAAGTACCCTGGATATTAGCAGAAAGGCTGGAAAGGCATACAGGAAAATTCCTGTCCAAAGAAAAGAAAATGCATCTGTCTTCCAGGCCTTCTTGCATGGAGTCCTGAAACAACATTTTGCCAGTTGATTGTTCAGACAGGAGGCAAATAAGTCTATTTGAGGAATTCCTCATAAATGATCAAATCTTGGAAGACCCCCTGATCTAGCATCCATTCCATGAGGGTCAGCCCTGGTCCTGCTCTGCTCATCTGCCACGCAAATTTGCACTGATGGAATGCAGGATGCTTATTGAGTGAGATTGTGCTGTAAAGCTACATCCCAAGTTAACATGGTTAGTCAGCAAAGGGGACATAATTTGATTCTCTCTTGCTTGTTGCTGTACCACATGACTGTGGTATTGTCTGTTACAACTTGAATATGTCCCGGGAACAAAGATAGTTCAGACGGTTGAGTGCCTTTATCAGGGCAAGCATCTACTTGATATTTATGTGCTTCATCTGTCTTTGGTGTCCCACACCCCCCTGCACTTTTATATCTACAGAAAGTGCTCCCCAAGCAAAGTCCACAGCACCTGTGGTGATTACTTTGGAGAGGGGGACCTAGATTTAAGGATATCAGTTGTCTCCACCAAAAGATTTCTATTCTGACATACCCCAGCATTGGGATCTGAAACTATAAAGGGTGTTGAGGCTGGGAATAAAGAGATTTCAGATACCACTGAATCTTTCTCATGTGGAGGCTTGCCAGCAGTATCCATTAGAATCATAGATGCCACGAGACCCAAAATCCCTCGCAGTTACAGAAGTCTGAGTGGAAAACCATAGAAATGATAGATGAACATATTTTTTTTTTCCTGTGGAAGAAAAGCACTTTGAACTGAGGTGTCTAGTTGACATTGCAGGAACACAATCAAGAAAGACTTTTAAATGTGTTTTGGAATCTCAGTTTGTGCAAGAGCTCTCTCACCCAAGACAGAGATTCAAGACACCTTGAAAAAGACTCTGCAAAGATAAGAAAGTTGTCTAAATATGGAAAAATGTGGATGCCCTGAAGCCTTCAATGAGATATAATAAGAGTTAGACACTTTCTGAACAGTTTTGGGGCAGTGGATAGTCCAAAGGGTAAGGCGCAGAACTGATAATGTGATCCAGATACACAAAACATTAAGAAACATCTGAAGTCTGGATGAATAGCGATATGATAAGCATCTTTTTAAGTTTAGTATTGCCAGGAAACTTGAAAGAGGAAGAAGAGGTAACAGATTGTGAAGTGACACCATTTTGAATTTGGGCACTATCACAAACAGGTTTTGAAAAGAACCCCAAGGAGTGACAGAACCAGTTTCTCCCTTCATCTCTATCCAATGGAGAATTTAAAATCTCATTTTCACATCATCTGGAAGGTTCTGAGAATATAGCCAATAAACCTCCTTAAAACACTACCAGTGGCCACAGCCCTGGAAGAAGTATCAATAGAGTCATACACACACTTCAAACAATTAGTCAGGGGTGGCTCGTCCTATCAAACTGCCGGACTGCAGCCCCCCCACCTAGAAAAAAACAAAAAAATATATGTTAAACAAAAAATTTACGACTGCCTTACCAGCAGTCCAGATAGGGACAAACAAGTACCCAGCAATCATTGCTGCGAGATACCAGGATTCTGTGCGTTGACAACCACACCACACAGAGGAGCTCCAGACTGCTTCAGCCGCAGTCAGAGCCAATGAGAGGACTGAGCTGCTCTCACAGGACTTGCAAGACTTTTTCAGTGCGCAGGCTTCGCAGTCAGAGCCAAGGAGAGGACTGAGCTGCTCTCGCAGGACTTGCGAGACTTTTTCAGTGCGCAGGCTTCGGTCACAGAATTCTGGTAGGTAAAGGAGCATGCAGGAGTACTGGGTCACTGATCGGTCGTTTGGGCTGACGAGGTCACTGAAGGATTACTGTAGTACCAGGTCAGCATGCAGGATTACTAGTACCGAGGAGCGGAGATGATCCTTGGGCTGGATGTTGTAGAAGCAGGTCGCTGAAGCCGATCGTAGGAGTGTGCAGGTCACTGGTCGTTGGGCTGGTAGGAGTGTGTGTGTGTAAAATGCCCCAGTTACTACATACTGGTGGCTAGAGAGAACAAATGGTGGTGGATAGAGATACCCAGGCTTGAACCCTGTACCTTGTATGCAGGTGTTAAGGACCTGAATTTTTTACCCACCACCATTTATAAAAAGAATTGCAGATTTTTGCCTCATATTTGATCTGATCTGTTCCTCATGATATCTGTGGTTTCTAAATGTTGCAATGCCTGATATTTGATGGTGCAGTGGTAGTATTGTTGCTTCACAGCTGCAGGTTCTCAGGTTTGATTCTTTTTTGGGGTGCCTTCTGTGTGGGGTCTGCATCTTCTCCCTGTGTTTGTGTGGGTTTGCTTTTGTGTCCTATGTTACTTGCAATGACATGTCTGTATTATTTCTTCCTGGGCCTCTGCTGAAAATTGTTTTTTTGTTCCAAGTCAGATTGTCCTGATTAACAAATGTTAAATAAAATTGACAGGCATTTGAATTTCAGACTTCAGGTTTCTGAATGTTTAGTTCTGTACATATTTGATGGTGCAGTGGTAGAATTGTTGCCTCACAGCTATAGGTTTTTTGGTTTGATTCTTGGCTGGGGTGCCTTCTGTGTGGAGTCTGCATCTCATCCCTGTGTTTGTGTGGATTTGCTCTGGTGTCCTGCCATTTTACAAGACATGTGTCTGCAGTATTTCTCCCTGGGCCTCTGCTGAAAATTGTTTTTGTTCCATCAGAAGTAGAATTCACAAGGATTTGTATTTCAGACTTCATATTCTTCAGAAAATACATAGTAACACAACCTTCTATTCTAGCAGTTTTGTAAGTTTATAAGATGAATATTTGAAATCTGTCCTTATTTTTGGGACTGTATTACCCCATTATTGGCTTTGTCCAGGTTTTTTGTGCTAAGGTTGACAGCTATAGCAAGAACTGAATTCACTGAATATCTTTTGAGGGCTGTATTCCCTCATTACTGAGTTTGTCCAGGTGTTTTGTGCCAAGATGTTGACAGCTATGGTGAGAACTGAATTCATTAAATGATAGCCATTTAAGTTTCAGTCTTCCTCTCTTTCACAAAGCAGCTGATTTGCCATAGTGGTATGTTGCTCTGACTCTTTTGCACAGGGACCTTGGCAGTAAAATGTATGGTGTTAACGCAGCATTTTATTCTAGCAACTTTCCAAGATTATACAAGCAATGTTTAATGTGTCCCTGGTTTTTGGGCTTTTGACCCACCCCAATAAATTTGACTTTTTCCAGATTTCTTGTGTTGCGAAGTTGAGAAGCAGTTGAGTATTGAGTAAATTTTACAAGGAGCTGAGAGCTGCAGGGGAAGAGAAGTTTAGTGCTGCTTAGGGTAAGTCAGCTTGCATTGTTAATAGCACAACAGGTTGTGTACTTGCTTTTGATGCAGATGGTTGTTGGTTCTACTCCCACAAGGGGTGAATGCTGCCGTACTGAAAAAGTTAAGATACTAACTATGAGCCTGTTATTGGTTTGCTATCCATTTCCTATTGCAATATTACTAGCTTATCATTTTTAATGTAATATAGGCAATTTATTCCTCAGGGGCATCAGACACTTTATTTTTCGATGAAACCATGAAATATAAAGGTGTTTGCTAGCAGCAACGTCTTCATTAGTTGCAGATTTATTTAATGTGGAATTATTTAGATGACTTTTTTACTTCTGCAGAGATTGTGCATATTTACTGATAATGGTGGACTGTAGAATTGTGCATATTTACTGATAATGGCGGACTGTAGAATTGTGCATATTTACTGATAATGGTGGACTGTAGAAGTTTGAGCAGACTTTTATGATGGAAATGTTCTGAACTGGGCAGTTTTGTCATTATGGGTGCATGCATTTTGTTTCATTGTTTACTGGAAAGATGTTCTGAATTGGGCAGTTCTGCCACTGGTAAATGTATTTTCTTTGAATGTGGGTTTCAATGCTGTTTCAATGAATGTGAGTTTCAAGGGCAGAGAAGTTTTAATGCTAAGTTTGTTTAGCAGATGTCTTAGTGTTTGTGCTGTAAAATGCAAAATAAAACTTTCAAATGAAGTTCAAATCATCATAGAAGTAAATCAGTATGCACATTAGTGTTTATAAATGGAGTGAAATAGCCAAGTAATGGATCATTGTAATGGCTGCAGGGGGAGGCTCCATTCGACCATGATTTTGTGAGGGGGAAGGGTGGCAAACTTAAAGACAGCCCCAGCTGAACTATACCTCCCAAATGTCCAGATTTTCAAAGAATGAATAGATTTTTGCTTCTTATTTTTGGTTTATCCTCATAAAAGTTGTGGTTTTCTGGCAAATCATTTAGGAATTAAGTCACTAAATAATGACACACTGAGTTTCAGACTTCATAACCTTCAGAAAAATGCATGCTAAAGTAAGACCTGTTGTTCTATCAACTGTCTCAGTTTATACAAGAGCAATCTTTAGTACTGTTTATATGTTCCCCCAGTATATTTGGCCTTGACCAGATTTATTGCATTAACAGGTTGAGAGGTGCATGCAAATAAATTGCTTTATAGAATTAGGCATAGCCAAACCTCTCAACTGTCCCTGATTTTGGCTCAAAATGTTGCTCTTCCCCCTAGTAATCCCTCTGCAAAATAGCAATTTTGGAAGAAAACGTGGAGGGTTTACAATTAAGAAATAACTGTAATAATCAGAGTTATAGATTACTTTTATTTCAGAAATGCATGTAGATTATTTTATTTTGTCAGCTGCCCAAGTTAGCAGTACTAATATTAAAGTGTCCCTTCTTTGACAGGTTCCCAGCTGTATTGTGTGTCTATTTTATATTTTTACATCACATTTTTGGTCCATTTTTCATAAAATTGTGGGTTTTTTTGGCAAAATTGTGGGGTTTTTGGCAAATTAGTGACAAATCATTAAAGACTGAAGTTAGAAAATAATGACAGACATTTGAGTTTCAGATTTCATACCATTCAGAAAATTCATACTAATGCAAGACCTATTCTATTATCTTTCTAAGTTTATAAGAGCAATATTTAAAAATTGTCCTTATTTTTGGACCTTTGCCCCACTTCTTTGTATAGCTTCATCTAGATTTCTTGCTCTGAGGTTGAGAGGTATGACAAATGTGTCAGGGCCATCACAGTCGGCCAGAGACATTTCAAATTGTGACATACTTCTTGCACCCCACTCCCCCATGTAGTGACTATGGATGTGTCGAAGCAAGGCAAGGAGTAGTTATGCAGTGTAAATGTGCAGAGTATCACCCCATCCAAGGTAAACACAAGTACTAGAGTGGCTTTTCATCTGTCCTTGATTTTTGCAGAATGGTCTGGTTTGTGTCATATTTTTTGCACTGTTGATTTATGCTTATTACTCAAAGTGCCTGTTGCTCTGTGTTTAAGTAGCAATACTTTAATGACCATCAGGTAAGCTTGGCTGAGATCGTAAGATGCAAGTAAGCTTTAATAAGCATACTGTTAAAGAATTGCCAACATTGAAAGCCTTTCTGTTGTTGCCATGTAGAGAATACTTAACTAGATAATGTATAAGCCTTGGGTATTGAATGCATATGACAGTATTTGTAATAAAGGACAGATTACATTATTTTACGAAGCTCATTACACTTGGAGACTTCCAGTCATCTCTGCAGACTTTACCCGTAAACTAAACAGAATAACTGTGTGGTCCATAACCTGTACAGTAATCCTTTTAAGCAATGTATCTTGAGCTTATTTCTTGTTTACTTTTCATTTTTTACTTTGATCATGTTTTCCCCATGAAACAAATAGATAGTTGTCAGGCAGCAGGTCTTTTTTTGGATAAGAAACATTTTTACAAGTGGGGGCATCAGACATTTCTACTTTCAGCATATTACTTGGTACTTTAATAAAGCTGAATATAATTTATAATTAAAACTGCAGTGCAAGAACTGGTTTGAGTTGAGTGCTACTTGATTTTGACTGGCATTCCATTAATGTATTTAAAAAGTAATTTATTTTTTCATGCCTCACAACCTTTTTGTTTCCATCTAGATATTAAGTAAGCTGTCATGCAGCCAATGCACTAAAATATTTTTATTCTTCTACACTTCATTTTGTCTTGATTGGACTCTCATAATGACGGTTTGGCACCCAGGGCAGTGTATTTAGTTAGTTTTTGTGGTTTTGAGCATAGCTCCTCCCCTTTCTAGTTGGCCACACCCCTTCCCATTGACCCCACCCATTCAGCTGTCTCCTGCAGCCCCTCTTTGATTTGAAGTCACCAGCTGCCACTGCAATTAGTGACCTGTGCAGTTAAAGAAACTCAATTTTTTAAAGCAGATCTTTCTCCAGAAGAAGAAACTGTAGATAAAACATTCCTCATATTTTCACAATTTTCCAAACTTTACCAGATGAGCCAGAAAATTCAAAATTATGAAAATCAAAGTTGCAAAAAAATGAACTTTTTTACCCCATACCTATTATTTTTACCATCCTTATTAGAAATAGTAGGATTGGAATTAACTAAGTGCTTAGCAGCAGTGTAATCAACTAAGGATATAGTTGCTCGGTCAGGTCTGGTAATAGTGTATAAAAATTTAAAAGATTAAGGAGCTTTATACATCTTCTCTGCCTTTTAGGGACAGCTGGCTGACTCTCAGGAAAACTGCATTCAGTAAGACACACATCCAATAAAGCAGACAGAACAGGAGGAATGGGTGTAGGTTCTGAAAAATCCTTCTTTAACAACTCACAGTATTTTCTGAGGGACCAATAAACCTCAGTGTTCTCCCACTGAAGACATTGAGACATTCTAGCAATAGTCTTGGAGAAAGAGAACTCCCCACTGGGAGACTCAGAACCTAAGTTTTTCTCTTAATCTGAATCAGAAATCTAAGGACAAAACCTTCAATCCATCCCTGCATCTGCCTATTCAGATTCAGAATCTTGAATCTCTTCAGGAAAAGAAAAATCCATCTTTCGTTACCACAAAATACTTTACAAGAAGGATCAGTAGCCTGATTTTGACCTTCAGCCAGTTAACTACTATCCAAAGAAAATTTGAGGAGTAGAAGATACATGCTCGTTTCTTTTTGACAGGAAAAATGGGCCCAGCCATGTTACTAATGGCTGCAGCTGCTTACCCAGGGATTGGCTCAACATTCTGACCCAATAGGGAAACATTCCCTGTTTCCTCTCTCAGGACTGACAAGAGTGTCTCTCCCTTGCTCACTGAGGAGACTCCAACAGCTGCAGAGGACGTGGCTAACCACAGGTCTACAGTGGCTATTGGTGCTACACCAGCAGAGTTAAAAGATAAGTGGTCTGAGGTACAACAAATGGCCATAGCAGAGTTACCCATCTGCGGCTGAGGCAAATTGTTAGCCAGCTGTGGTAGCAATGGCTGTTTGCTTAACTGTTTCTTTTTGTGTCTGGAAGAAGGACTGACCACAGGACTGGTAGTCTGTTCCATTGTAAAGTTGAAAATGGTGCCTCTTTCCAAAGGAAGAGAAGCAGCAAATACAGTAAAACTACCAGTCCATAAAAATTACTTTCACAGAAAAAAACACAGTAAAAAGATCATTAAAACACTGTGGCAGCCCCACAATGTAAAAATAACACAATCTCTCCACAGGAAATGTATATTCAGTTAGTTTGCACTACTTTTAAGCTGAGAAAGAAATAAGTGCTCTGTTTAAAAAGAAAATTACAGTCTCGAGACAGCCTGTTAAATAACAACATTCCCAGCTTTCAAATAACTTTCCTGAAAAGGAAAGTAATGAAACATTAACAAAGTTTAAGATAATGGAAGTCCCCCCCAAAGGTAATATATCTGCCCATTAAAGAGAAGCACAATCCGTCGATCCACAAAAGCCTCAGAGGAGTGTACTCTTCAGCAGTAGTAAAGCTCTGGGGGGCTTCCCATCCAAACTTGTCTTTTAGTCAGCTCAGTTTAAGCTGCTTTTAGGCACATGGAAGGTGCCCTGAAGATTTTGAAGGTGGCCCGCTAGTATATCCTTGGCAGGATATAGCCCATATAGCTAAGGATACTGAAGCAGTGATCAATATGAAGAACAACCTATGTGGCATTGGGTAACAGACTGCAAGATAATGTAAGCTGTAAGAAACAAATTATTGTTGTGCAGGACAATTTTGCACTATCATTGTTGTCATCGTAAATCCCCTTATACCCATTTTTTATTCATGGGGTCGGGTGTTGTGTCAACTGCTGCCATCTCTTTCGATTCAATGCCACTCTCCTACCTGCTTTGACAGTCATGTCTAACTGTTGCAAGCCTTCTTTCACATAATCCATCAATCCCTTTGCTGAATGCCCTTGTTTCCTCTTGCCTTCTTCCTGTCTGTCCCAAATCTTCTTCAGCAGATCGTCTTTTGCAATTCTGCACATGTGCCCAAACTACCATAACCAGTTCTCTTTTACCTTCTCTGCAACTGGCTCTACTTGGGTTTATGCTCTGATGTTCTCATTTCTTCATCTTTCCCACAGTGTGCATCCTACCACCTGCATCTGGCACTTTATCTCCATCACGTCTAGATTCCTTAACTGCTCTGCCTTCACTGCCCAGGTTTCTGTACTGTAGAGTATTATTGGTTGCACCATTTTTTACACCTTACGTTTCAGCTTCTTTAGCATTCTTCTGCCACACACTACCCCTGACACTCTGTGCCAATGGACTGTAGCCCTTCTGATGCTAGCATTCACCTCCTCATTCATATTTCCCTTCTCCTGAACTATCCCTTCCAGGTACTTGAAGCTGTTAACTTGTTTATTATTTTCCCCTCTATCTCAAGTTTCATCATCTTCTGATTTCCCCCACTTGCTGCCATTAGAACTGTCTTATCTGTACTCAGTTTCATCCTGTGTGCCTTCAGTTTTGCACTCCATTCCCCTAAAGTTCTTATTCAGAGTTGACTTGTAATGCCACATTGATTGCAGCAGCTTTGCTGATCTGTCCTCTTTGACATGTTTACTAATGCAGTCCATCACCAGTATGAACAGCAATGGGCTCAGTGCTGAAACCTGGTGCACACTCACTCTCACTGGGACTCCTCTGAGAGTCCAAACACTGTTCGCACTTGTGTCTCTGGGTCCTTGTATGTAGTCTGCACTAACCACGAGACTTTGAAATATTAAAAAACTGTCCAAATCATCTTTCTTAGGACCTTGCCATATGTTTTTTCCAAGTGAGCCCTTTAGTGCTAGCTGCTTCCATGAATCACTACATAGCTGTGTGCACTCAGTTTTAGTGCAAAAGCTCACTGACTGCTGCACAACTTGACAAGGACTTCACTAAGCAAGTTTAAATAATATTTCGTAGGTTAAGTACTAGGCTAACTGCCCTTGTGGGCCATTTTAAACCTATACAACTTCCCTCAAAAGTGAGGATCAAACACTAAGTGTCTATCAAGTAAACACCTTAACCATTATGCCAATTCCTAAACTAGAACAAGTGGTCTTAGTTAAGTAATTTAAACCCAGCCAATTCCCCCAAAAGTGAGAATCAAATCCTGTAGTGTGTGTCTGTGAAACAAAAACACCTTAACCATGTTGCCGTTCATGGAGAAACCAACAGCCATCAAATCAAGTGGCTGAAGTAAGATAACACTCAAGTGTTAAGCAGTCCAACAATAATGGAACAAAATGCAATTATGCCAAAAATAAGTCAACCGCAGTTATGGTTCAGCAAGTGTGACTTGTCCTGGCTCTCCTTTTAAACAGTGGAAATAGGTCTAAAGTCCCTGGGTGATCACTCAATTACTCATTTGAAGCATCCTCCTGCGATGACACTGACTGACCCCATTCCACCCTGCACCATCACCGATGAAACAAGTTTCAGTCTACTTATTGCTTCCTCTGGCATAGAAAATATTACTGAACTGCTCGGGAAGTGAATTCTCAATTAAGTCAGATAAAGAAACCTGTGGCAGCATTGCGACTGCGTGTATAACTTGACTGTTGGTTAAAAGGCAGCTGTCTTAATCCTGATATCTGCCAAATAGACACGATTACAGGGAATATTGACATAGCCTAAATTGATGATCTTGTCCAGGGTCCAAAGGACTGATAGAATCTAGTCCTTTAAACCACAGTTGTCAATGCAAACCAGTACTGGTGATGGCATCCTAGACTGGAAATGCTGGAGAATAAATATCCTGTGGACTCACTCTATGTGGATCTCTTCCAGCTGCAGTTCAGTCTGGAAGGAAGATGCTTCTTCATATATTGGACACAGTCACAACCTTAATCCTATTCAGAGATACCTGTAAAATGGAGGTTCCTGCAATACTGTCAGTCTTCAATTTCAATTTTAATTTGGTCTTCATCTTCTCTAGGCTTCAGTTGGCCCCAAACAATGTTCAATATCTGTCATCTTTGCATCCACAGAGACCAGGAGGTCAGAATGTGATGACAGAAGTCTCAGTATCCATCAGCTTACTAGCCACATTTGCTAAGGAAGGGAATAAAGTTGTGTTCCTTTTCTGTACTTCAGACATTATCTGAGTCAAAACAATTGCTAGCTGTGAGAACTTCATCCGCACTGTTATGTTTGGAGTGTTTGAAACATGACTGGAAAGCTGTTTTGGTAGGCCTTTATTTGGGTATGTAGCACTAATACAAGGTGCCTCAACAAAGTATTAGTTTAAGGGTGTGCACACTTATACAGCCATCTTATTGTATATATTTTTATTTTGTATATTTTTCACCTAACATATATGTTTGTTTTTCAATTGAATTGTACAGGTTATAGGTCACATTAAAGGTGGGAAAATTTTGCAATGATTTATTGTAGTCTCATTTTTATATATCACAAAAACCTGGCATTTTAAAAAATTAACCATAATGTGAGTGAATTAACAGATATGTATGTGTTCACCACATTTGCTAATATTCTGAAGGGGCTTCTGCAGTAATAGAAAAATTGCAGCCCCCTTCTAACAGTCCTGTGGGAAGGTATTCTTTAAACTCTAGCTTATATGACCTCTGCTGCCACATGCCATTGCATCTCTGTATCTGGCCTAGCAGGATATGTCTGTCTGATCTCATGCAACATAGTCATAATCCCCATGGAAGCAGCCACCTTCAAAAGACTGCATATTAAATTATCATCTTAGAAAGCTTACAAGATGCATATGTGCCACTTATCAATGTTGGTTACCTCATTGGGTTGCTTTGTCAAAATAAAAGTTAAAACTGCTAAAGTTATCAAAAGTATCATATTGCATGCATTTTTGTGAACTGGAGTGAATGTCTTTTTTTTTTTGGTTGATGATGGAAAAAATGATTGTATGATGGAATCAGACAATTTTGACAAAGTTTGTTAGGAGCTGGAATAGGGCCACCACTGCTCAGTGTTTAATAAGTTGAGAAACTAAAAACGTTCTATGATTGAATGCTAGGGAGGCTATAAATAGTCTGGAGGCCATACAAATCAAGTTGTGGAACTTTATTGGACTACTTTAAGGATATATGGAGCAAATGGTATGGTTATACTCTATGAAGCAAAGGATTTTCAAAACCAACAGAGATCCACTGTACAAGTTAAACCACAAATGTGTGAGCTTCAGCATAAGACCTCAATACAACCTGAACAGCATACGCAGTACCTAAATGAAATGGATGATACACACAAATGCCAGATTTGAGGCAGTATGGTATTTTGGAAGGCGAGGAAAGTATGAACTTACGATAAGTCAAGATGGCACAGTGGACTGTATGTATAAAAGATTCCTTTGAGAAATCATTTGTGAAGTGTTTGCTACTACAAGCTCAGATATTAAAGGTGGAAAAGCTTCACCAATACTGACACAATTTTTTACGTTGAAACATCTATTGCATTTTGTATAAGCAATACAAAAGTGCAAATGAAAAATGAAGCTTACTTTTTGGTATCTTAAATGTGCTCTAAAATAATAAAATGCCAATTTTTGACACCCATAATAAAGAAATTAGGAAGATAAAGGAGTTATCTTTGAGATTTAGCAAGATATTGAGGGAGTAAATGTTAAGAGAAAAAGTTTTAAAAACATACTGTTATTTGTCTTTTTCCTGTTCTTGCAAAGTGAACATGTTATTTGTTGGGATATGCCTATCAAAGATGGGCCTCATCTGTGAACAAAATGCAGCATTGCTTATGAACCTGAATGATATCTGTTTTCTGCATTTCAGAATAAAGAGATTTGGTTATAGCTCAGTGAAGCCTGGGATAAGAACGCATGGCAGAGTAAGAGTTAATTTACTGAGGCAGGCTGTGTGTCCTGGAAAATTTGAGCTACCGTTGTTGAACTGAACATTTTGTACTTCTTGAACATTCTGTACTAGCTGTGGGTTGAGGTAATTTGTGATAAACATATTTATCCTGTATGTTTTTCATAGCCAACTGTCAACGGTCAGAAATGTAACAAAAAGTTGTTTTGCTTACAGTATAAAAGTTGTTGTCAGTAAACAAGTTGATCAGATCAGAGGAGATCAGATCAGTCCAGACCGGACATCTTGGCCAACATGCTGTGTAATCTGGTTAGCTGCTAATAAAGGAAAATTCATCACCTGAGGCAGATGCGACTCGTTTGAATTTTTTTTTCTGACATTTTGGTCCTTCGGACCAGAAACCTCTACGAAGATACGGATCAGACCGACAGAGAGACCGAAAAACCTGTGCAGGTGAGGGTTTCTCATCTTAAGATTCCCTCGACTGAAAGCCCTCGGACTGATTTGTCGTTGAAAAGAGGCCGGCTGCTCTCTGATCCCTATCTGAGGGACGGTTTCTGAACAAAAAGGGGAAACGGAGTCTCATCTGGTTCAGGTAGGATGAAAAATAAATTTCTTTTAATTTAATTTAATCTTGTCGACAAGGTTTTATTTTTAGTTAAGGATGGGTAGGGTTACTTGTTAAGATTATTTTGTTAGGGTCACCCGTTAAGATAGTCCCATTTTATAATAAGCCCTGTAAAATAATTTTGATACAGTCCTAAATACTTGAAAAAAAAAAAGAGAAGGGGAAGGTAAAATAAGAAATCTAGGGGAAACATGGGTTCCAGTTGCTGCAAGTGTGAGAGTGATGCCTGTTTAAATGTTGATGCTAAGTATATGAAAGGTTTAAACAAAAATAATGTTAAATTTTTGAAAAGGTGGAAGTCGAGATATGATTTTGATGGTACACTGAATAAGAATGCCTGTGCAAAATTGGTTAGAGATTTGAAAAGAGATGCGGGAAATAGAACTAAAAAACAAAGACAATTGGGATTTCCCCAAGCACAAAAATGGTTAGAAGAGGCAAATAAACGAGTTATAAAAGAAAAACAGTGCCAGGAAAAAGAAAAAATAAATCAAAAGGGATCACTGGTGCCAAGTGGAAAAGTAGCTTTATTTTTAGATAAGGAGGATGAGCATACAGTTTGTGCGGTACAAAGGCAGGCAACTGCCCCACCGTATGGGGAAATTGCTGCTGCTGTACCGGTGGAACCTCCTCAATATCAGTCTGAAGATGTGGGATCTGTACAGCAGGGTGGGTTATTGGCTGCTCAAGGAAATGTTGTGACCCCTCCAATTTACCCGCAAATTCCAGTAGTACCCAAGGTTGTTTTGCAACAGGTAGACCAACCTATGCAGTTAAGGTCGGGACCAGCAGGGCAAGGACGTTGGGCCATTAAACTTTCTAACCACTCAGAAGCCCTTCCCTTTATACAAGTTGCAAACCCACAAGCAGGGGATGTTGGACAAGAGCCAACTATTTTAGTTTATCGTCCCTGGGCTAGAGAGGATAGAAAACAAGCTACGGATGGTATTCCTCATCCCAAGGTTAATTTTCAAATGTTTTCTGAGGACATAGTTGGTATGCGTTTAAGTTATCATCTAAATGGTTTAGAAGTAGAACAAGTAGTGCGACAAATCCTGGGTCCAGATTGGCACTTAGTTTGTGGTACTTGGACACGTAAGGCAGATGACGGCACTACATTAAAGCATAATTCTGGGGTGTTAGACACGCGAGTCACTGATCTGTTGAAGAGAATTTCTGATAAGTGGCGTCCAAGAGCAGATTGGACAGTAATAAATCAGTGCATCCAAAATGATGATGAATCTGTAGATCACTATATTGTAAGATTGACAGAAGTGTTCAATAACCATTGTGGAATGATGATTCCGCAGGATCAGACTACTGATAGTCCGTACGAACAGCAATTAAAAAAACGCTTTTCTTAAAGGTTGTAAGGCTCCGATAAATAGTTTTATAACTAAGCATATGGTTGATCACAGAACATGTAGACTGCAACCTTTGTTTGAATATGCACGGCATGCTGAGCGACATTTCAATTTAAAAAAGAAAAAGAAAGTACAAGTGTTAGCAGTAGGGGATGATGGTGGTATATTTTTGGTACAGGACCAAAGGGCGCAAGGGCGCCATGGTGGCGTACAAAGACGTGGGGGCCCAAAATGGGACACGTCGTATAAACAGGGTGGACATTCAGAGGAATATGAGGGGAGGTTAAAACGTGGAGAATGTTTTAAATGCGGTAGACGTGGGCACTTTGCTGCCGACTGCGAAGAGTGGCAACATCCCCCACAGCTTATGAACAAGGGCTCCGCATGACTATATGATAGTAAAGGAAGGCGCCAAATTCATTATTGTGATTATTGTAGAGAAGAAGAATGTGAGAATGATTGTGATGATGATGAGGCAGACACTCTCTGTGATGAATGTCAGGACACCCAGGAAATTAAGGAAGGGTGGGATTGTGACTGTGAAGTCATAAACCTGGCACATTTGGGTATTGCTATGCATCTGGATCAAAAACCCATGATAGAGTTTTTGGTTGAGGGACAGAAAGTGGAGTTTTTATGTGATTCAGGTGCATCGTGTACACTTTTGGGTCCAGCAGTTCTACCCCGAACTGCAAAACAGATGAGTTTGTCCTTGTGAAAGCGGCAAACGGGAAAATCTATAAGGAACCACTGTCTCATCCTCTATTGTTCACAGATCCGCAAACAAACCAAACTGTTAGGTGTAGGGTAATTATATTGAAAGTTTGTCCAGTTAATTTGCTGGGAAGAGATTTGATGCATTTGTTTAGAATAGCGGCAATTCCCACACCTAAAGGTATTGAGGCGAAAAGGTTAGCGGATGGCTTGGTGGTACAAGAAGTACAAGACTTGTTTTACTGGTATAGCCAGGACTTGATTTCAAATGGGCCGGGGAGGGTTGATACAGATTTGATCAACCTAGCTTTAAGTAAATCTAGGAGCAGGTCACCGCAGGTTGCGGCGCACTTACACTGTACTATGTACTACAGACAGGCCCCTGGTCCGGATAAAGAATTTGAAAAAGAATTCTTTAGGCACAAATGTGCAAGGATAATTTTGAATGATATGTTTTGGGATAAACAAGGTAATACAGTAGTGACCTGTACTTTGACCAAGGAAATGAGTTCTTTACATCGCTCAGGTTATAGCCCACATATTTCAATTACTAAAGCGGTGGGGACACATTGGGTAGATTTGGCGAAAAAGGTAACAAATTGGGACACAATGTCTGAAGGTCAGTTGAAGGATCAACAGATCCAGGTACAAAGATTAAATTGAGTGACTTGGGCACAACCAAGTGTGCACCTCAGGGATGACAAAACAGAAATGGCATGACAAATCCTCCTAAATCAAGAGGAAGATAGTGCATTAAGTGCCTTACCTGTAGATTTATGGTCAAAAGGTAAAGGGGATGTAGGACTGATGAAAACAGCAGGTGACGTTTGTATAACTCCAAAGTCAGGTTTCAGACCTCGTAAGCACCAATGCCCACTAAGTAAACAAGAAGAGGAAGGAATTAAGCCAGTCACTGAGCAGCTAAAACAGGTAGGAATTCTTGTTGAATGCCATATTCGCCCTGCAATACTCCGTTGTTTCCTGTAAAGAAACTGGATGGGTCATTGAGGTTGGTTCAGGATTTACAAGCAGTTAATTCGGCTGTGATCCCAAGAGCACCGGTGGTCCCTGACCCCCATACATTACTTAATGATTTATTACCTCAGTACAGATATTTTTCTGTCATAGATATAAGCAATGCCGTTTTCTCCATACCACTACATAAGGAGAGTAGATTTTGGTTTGCATTCACTTATCAAGGTAAAAGATACACCTACACCAGATTGCCACAGGGCTATTGTGAGAGTTCGACAATATTCACACAAGAAATGGCTGCGAATTTAGCTCAGTTTGTTCCCCCAGAGGGAAGCCAGGTTCTGTTGTATGTAGATGATATTTTGTTGGCCTCACCCATGCAGGAAAGTTGTAGAAAGGATACCCTTGCCCTTCTTAGTTTTTTAGCTGAGCAAGGACATAAGGTAAATAAAGAAAAGATACAATTGTGGAAAGAACAAGTAAAGTACTTGGGTTATTTAATTTCGCAGGCAGGTAGACAATTGGAGAACAAAAGAAAACAAGCAATTCTTGAGGCACCTATGCCTACGACTAAGCGGGAGATGATGTCCTTTTTAGGTGTGACTAATTTTTGTAGAAGTTGGATCCCTAACTATGCTGAGGAATAGGGCCATTGACCACACTGATCTATGATACTCCCATGGCGGCTAAGAATGATATACAGTGGACAAATAAGGCAATACAGGCATTTATTAGAATTAAGCAATTGATAGCAGGATCCTCTGTTTTGGGTTTTCTGAACTATTCTAAGCCGTTTGTACAAATGGTTGATTGTAAGGGAGAATATATGACTTCGGTTCTGGTACAAGTACATGGGGATAAACAAAGGCCAATAGCTTTTTACTCCTCCAGATTAGATCCTGTTGCAAGGGCATTGCCGCATTGTGTTCAAGCCGTGGTGGCGGCCGCCATGGCAGTACAAGCCTCAGCATCATTAGTTTTGTTTCACCCATTACAATTGCGGGTTCCACATTCAGTAGCTACAATACTTTTGCAAGATAAGATAACCTTTTTATCTCCTAGTCAACATTTGTCGTGTATGACAGTGCTGCTGACACAGCCTCATATGACCATAGAAAGATGTACTACTCTTAATCCGGTGACACTTTTGCCAACTCCAGAAGAAGGTACTCCACACGTTTGTTTAGAGAGCATTCATGACAAAGTACTTCCCCGACCAGATTTAACGGATATTCCGTTCATAGATTCTGATCTTGTTTTGTTTGTGGACGGATCAGCAAAGAAAGACACTGTAGGAAAAACACTAGTAGGGTATGCTGTCACCACATAAACTGAAGTTTTGGAGGCAAAAGGATTGTCAAACATTTATTCTGCACAGGCAGCTGAGTTGGTGGCTTTGACTCGAGCTTGTACCTTAGGGGACGGTAAAAAAGTGACAATTTATGCAGATAGTCAATATGCTTTCTCCACTGTGCATGTTTTCGCTCAACTATGGAAGAGTAGGGGAATGGTTACTGTGACAGGAAAACCAATAAATCACAGAGATTTAATTTTACAGCTGTTAGATGCAGTGCAACTACCACTTCAGATAGCGATATGTAAATGTTCTGCACATGCCAACAGAAAAGATCCTGTCTCCAGGGGAAATGCCCTTGCTGATATGGCTGCAAAAAAGGCAGCTCAAGAAAATGATTTGCTTTTACATGATAATGATTTGGAGCCCGGACACCTCTTAGACTTAGAGACACTAAAAGTAATGCAAACATTGACGACACAGAAGGAAAAATGTCGTTGGGTAAAATATGGTATCACTCAACAGAGTGGGTTGTATAGGGCATCAGATGGCAAAATGGTATTGCCCTCAAACCTTTTTAGGTATGCGGCATTGGTTAGCCATGGACCTGCCCATGTAGGAGTACAGACGATGATTCAAATAGTGTCTAAGGTGTTTTGGTGTAAAGGGTTTTCAACTTATGCAAAGCAATTCTGTTTATCTTGTTTATTATGTGCAAAGTATCATGCTCAGGGGGGAGATAAAAAGTCTCAGCAGGCATTCCCTACCCCTCCGTATCCATTCCACACACTCTGTATGGACTTTATTGAATTGACACCCTCAGAGGGAAAAAGGTTCTGTTTAGTCATTATTGATGCTTTTTCTAAATGGGTAGAAGCTTTTCCAGTGAAGCATCCGAATGCACAAACAGTAGCAAAGCTTTTGACTACAGAAATAATTCCCTGATTTGGCCTACCAAGACGCATTTACAGTGATAATGGGTCTCATTTTGTTAATCAGATTGTTCAGAAATTAGGTCACGTGTTTCAAATTGATCTCAAAAATCATTGTGCTTACCATCCCCAATCAGCTGGACTGGTGGAGAGACACAACGGTGTCTTGAAGAGTAAGCTTCGTAAACTAATGGCAGAAACACATAGGTCATGGACTGCGTGCCTTCCGTTGGCACTCCTGTACATGCGAATCTCACCTTCCTACAAAGGACTTACACCATTTGAACTTTTGTTTGGGAGACCATATTACGTCCTGCAGTGGCAAGGATTGTTGCCAGCGGAACGTGAGGGGGGGTGAGGATCTAGCTGATTATATAAAGAAGCTGCTAAATGTCAAATCTCTTGTAACCAATGACTCCTTTGCAGATTCCAGAAACGAAACCTGGTTAAGCGTGGCACCCGGGGACTGAGTGTGGATCCGAATTGTGAAGAGAAAGAATTGGTCATCCCCCAGGTGGGAAGGCCCATACCAAGTACTTATCTCAACACCTACGGCTGTAAAGATCGCTGAGAGGACTTCGTGGATTCATATCACCCACTGTAAAAAAACTCAAGGCTCTTCCTTCTGCCATTGATATTGGTCAAACTCCACCGGACCTCTAAACGCAAAGTCTGGCTACAAAGGGGGATTAACCCAATAGGGGTTAATTTGTCTGAAACCCAGTGAAGAAACCAATGGCGCGAGGTAGTCCTTAGGGAGGATGGCCATGTTCATCTGGCACTTGAACTGTCACATGATGATGATTTTGGTGGCGAACGTAAATATGTCCATACGAGAAGGAACAGTTGCAAGAGAAAAAGGAATGGTGGTGCTGCAAGCGCAAACAGGTGTTACTACTGTGTTTAAGGTGAAACTTTGTGAAGGAATTTTGGACTGTTCTAAATGGAACAATAATAATTTCTTGACTCGTCCAAAATACTTGTGCAATAGAGACTGTACGTCCTGGTCAAGTGTTTGGTGGTCAACAGATGTGAATGGATGGGAAACAAGTGGTGCAGTGATACCAGAGAAAGATAAAAGCAGGCAACAAAGAATAAAAATTGCGCATTTCCAAGGTACCGGAGTAGTTACTATAACCATTGTGTCACCACAAGAAAGTGATTCAGGAGTTTATGGAATCGGAGTGTCTCTTCCAACTAGAACTGATCCTTTGGGGACCTTCCAACTTAAAGTACAAAGCCTTAAGAATGCTACAAATAAAGCAGATTTTGCCTTCACAAAAGAAGAATAATTGTTACTCGAGACGGGATTCGTACACCATAACGAATGGTTATCTTGGGTTAGATATAGTACCCGAGAAGCACATTGTGAGAACTGTATTTCTTGTGCTGAAGGTAAACAGCAATTAGCAACAGTCCCATTGATGCAAGATGAAGGTAACCTAATGTGTCTGTTGAAATTATTCTTCAACAAAACTGAAGATAAATGCAAAGATGAAACTCAGCGTTTTCCGGTCTTAAGCAAAGTTGAGAAACCGCCTGCAGCGATTTCCTATCCCGGTTCGTATATGTGCATTTCCAGAGATGGCACAGGGAATAATTATGGCAATATGGGACAGAACTATTGCAATGTTACTGTGAATGGCAATGGGAATCCATTTCTGGAGAACCAAACTCATAGTTTAGCAGACGTATGGTGGTTATGTGGAGACAACAAACTCAGATCAAGGCTTACGATTCCCTGGAAGGGAACTTGTGCACTTGTAAAGTTAATTCTGCCATTCTACATTTTCCCAGTTCCAGCAAGCAATTTCATAAGAGAACTCGAAATAAAGCCGAAGTGGTTGAGTAGGAGAAAAAGAGAGGCACCGAAGCAATCTTTCGATAACGGTGTCTACATCGATAGCATCGGCGTACCAAGAGGCGTGCCTGATGAATACAAAGCAATAAACCAAATAGCAGCTGGTTTTACATCCATCTTTGTCTGGATTCAACCTAATAAGAATGTGGACTGGATCAACTACATTTACTATAACCAGCAGCGTCTTGTGAACTATACCAAAGATGCATTGAAAGGAATTGCTGAACAACTGGAGGCCACCGCAGGTGGCATGGCAGAATCGAATTGCATTGGATATGCTCCTGGCCAAAGAAGGAGGAGTTTGCAGGATGTTTGGGACTTTCTGTTGTACATATATTCCAAACAACACTGCGCCTGATGGAAGTATCACTCGAGCTTTGAAAGGTTTGGAGATGTTATCCGAAGAATTGGCAGAGAACTCTGGGGTAAATAATCCCTTTACAGATTTTCTTCAAGTGTGGTTTGGAAAATGGAGTCATCTCATCAGCAGTTTCCGTTGGAGTCGCTGTGGCTATCGTGGTGGTATGTGGTTGTTGTTGTATACCCTGTATCAGAGGTCTTCTACAAAGACTGGTTGATACTGCTGTTACGAAGACGATGTACCAGCAATTGCAACAGACTGGTGAAAGTGAATACATTGAAATGTGACTCTTTGCAAATGTTTTTGAAATTTAAAAATTTGTCTTGCCAATGAAGTAATGTATGCAAAGAAAAACTTAGTTTTTACCATATATTGCTGAAATAAAAGACATTAAATAAAAGTGTTTTCCAGGGGGAAATGTTAAGAGAAAAAGTTTTAAAAACATACTGTTATTTGTCTTTTTCCTATTCTTGCAAAGTGAACATGTTATTTGTTGGGATATGCCTATCAAAGATGGGCATCATCTGTGAACAAAATGCAGCATTGCTTATGAACCTGAATTATATCTGTTTTCTGCATTTCAGAACAAAGAGATTTGGTTATAGCTCAGTGAAGCCTGGGATAAGGACGCACGGCCGAGTAAGAGTTAATTTACTGAGGCAGGCTGTGTGTCCTGGAAAATTTGAGCTACCGTTGTTGAACTGAACATTTTGTACTTCTTGAACATTCTGTACTAGCTGTGGGTTGAGGTAATTTGTGATAAACATGTTTATCCTGTATGTTTTTCATAGCCAACTGTCAACGGTCAGAAATGTAACAAAAAGTTGTTTTGCTTGCAGTATAAAAGTTGATGTCAGTAAACAAGTTGATCAGATCAGAGGAGATCAGATCAGTCCAGACCGGACATCTTAGCCAACATGCTGTGTAATCTGGTTAGCTGCTAATAAAGGAAAATTCATCACCTGAGGCAGATGCGACTCGTTTGAATTTTTTCTTCTGACAGTAAAATGATAAGTAGACTGATTGTCACTCATCTAGTCAGGATGAAGTAGACGAACATTGTGGGTTCTGTTCAAGCAGCTTTATTATATACAAACATAAACATATATACAAACTATTTGCTCATGCATAGATGTTCACATTCTGGCTGTACTTACAAAATGGCATCGAAGCTAGCACATGCCTGTCATTTAGATGCACATTCAGGTCTTAAACATGCTTCTTAAAGGTACAACACATATGTTATTCTACATCTTCCCTGTTTGAGAAATGACATTGACAACATTGACTGAGATGCTAGAGGTGCAAAGCAATTTTCCATCATTCAATCATCGAAACATATATACGTATATATATATATATATATATATATAGAGAGAGAGAGAGAGAGAGAGAGATTACACACACACACACACAAAACTATGCTCAAGTTGCTGTGCATCTCACACTGGATATGGAAATGTGACCACATCGTATGACATATTAATTGGAAATGGATTTGGCGACTAGGATTGTCTCTGCTGAATGTTCAACCTTAGGGATGTGAACATTATCAGAAATGGTAGTAGAAATCAAGGCACGTTGTGGAACAGGAACATTGTCTGAATCACTCTGAGATTTAGGGTCTATATCATAGGAACATTGCTGCAATAATGGTTCTGATACAGGAAGTAGATGTCTGCGATTTCTCCTGTTCTCCACACCCTCAGATTTCACAAGATAGGACCTCAGCTCTTCACATATATTTGTTACTTGACCAGCCTGGTTGAAACCTTTAGCAGTTTGTATCCTCACTGTCTCTCCTTCTTTCAATGGATGAAGAAATCTGCTTGATTTGTCGTAGCTGGACTTCTGGAAAGAACACTTTCTAAATAATTGGGCTTTCATTGCTTTGTAGTTTTTAGCTTTAGGCCTCAATCAACTGGAACTGATAGGCAATGATGTTCCAGTTTGCCTAGACAGAAGTCTCTGAGCAGCTGAGACAAGTATATTGTCATGGGGTATGTTTCTGAGATTGAGTAAATTCAAAAAGACATCAGTATTGTCACGCTTTGACTTCTCGAGTAATTGCTTTGCACTCTTGATATTCTGGACTACTAGTAACATGTACAAAGTTTCATTCTCTTGCAATTTTCTGAAATAACTGAATGGTAAATTGGATACCATTGTGAGAGATAAGCTTTTATGGACTTCCATGGACTGAGAAATGACGTTTCAGCTTGGTAATAATAGTAGTAGACGCTAGGTTAGGTAGTAAATCGATCTCAAACCGGTTCAAATAAGAGTCTACCAGTATTAAGTAATGTTGATTGTTCCACTCGATTATGTCAGTAGCTACTATTGACCAAGGTAGTTCAGGAACTGGACTTAGATGAAGTGGTTCTTTTTGCAAATGCGGTCTAGTGCTATTGCATACTGAGCAAGAAGAAAGTACTCTATCAATGTCTTTTCCTACAGAAGTCCAAAATACTAGTCCTCTCACCCTTCTATTGGTAGCTTCAGAACCTGGGCGACCACGATGCAAAATTTGGATGTATCTGTGTTGTAGGAACAACAATTTTAGGACCTTTGAAAATAATGCCATCTTCCATCAACATCTCATCTCTGTAAGGAAAGTAGGGCTGCACTTCAGGTGGTACACTAGATTGCTTTGACGGCTATCCAACACTGATGTAGTAGCTGAGCTTTTACAAAATTTGATCAGTCTTTGCATGATCTCTTAGCTCATCAAGTCTTGTGGTAGAAAAAATATGCACTTCCAAGACATCGAACTTAAAATTTTCAGCGTCAAGCTGTTCCATTGTATTTCTGGGTGATCTGGATAAGGTAGCAGCCAGATAAAGAAGTTTGCCTTTTGTATAGACCATTTTGAAATTGTACTTTTGCAATTTAAGCATCATTCTTTGCAATCTTGCTGGAGCTGAATGCATAGGCTTCTTTGAAATAGTAAACAGAGGTTGATGATCAGTTTCAATCTGAATATCTTGACCATAGATATAATCATGAAACGTAGAACGTTTGGCAATAGTATTTGCATGCTCCTTCTCAATCTGAGCATATTGCATTTCAGTTTGGGTAAGTGTTCTACACGCATAGGCTACTGGTCTATCCTCTTGAAGAATAACTGAGCCAAGACCAAATTTTGAAGCACTGCAGAAAAGAGTTATTGGTTTGTTGACATCATACTATCTTAATGTAGGTAGAGTAGCAATTTTCTGCTTAAGGTCTTCAAATGCTTTCTGGTGATGTTCTAACCATGACCATGTAACATTCTTACATGTTAGCTCTCTCAAAGGCACTGTCAACTCACTAAAGTCTGGTATAAACTTTCCTAAATAGTTGACCATACCAAGAAAACATTGTAGAAATTGCATATTATCTGGTGCTGGCATTTCAAGTACGTCTGCTTGCTTGGATGGGTCTGGTCTCAAGCCATTGCTAGTAAATAAATGACCTACATATGTAACTTCTGGTAGCCTGAATTTACACTTTAGAGGGTTAAACTTTAAGTTCACTTCACATGCTCTGTCTAGAACTCTCTTAAAATTTCTGTTATGCTCTCCTCCACCATTGTCCTGGACTAACAAATCATCTACTATTATGTCACAAGGATAACCTGAAAAAGTTTGCTCCATTGCACGCTGAAAGACTTCACTTGCAGAATTTATTTCAAATGGCATCCTAAGAAATCTGTATCTTCCAAATGGGGTACTGAATGTAGTTAGCAATGAAGATGTGCGATCACGCATCACTTGCCAAAATGAACTCTTTGCATCTAAGACAGAAAAAACAGTGGCATTTAGTATTAGAGCTGCGACTTACTTGACTGTATGCATGGGATTATGCGGCCTTTTCAATGCTTTGTTCAAATCTCCTGGGTCAATGCATATTCTGATTTTGTCTGAGCCTTTTTTTGTGAGCTGCTACCATGGACGATACCCATTTGGTAGGTTCTGTAACTGGAAAAATTACATCTTGCTGCATCATTTTGTCCAACTGAGCTTTGATTTTATGCTGCATAGCTATCAGAACTTTTCTTGCAGGTCTAACTACTGGACTAATCTCTGCGGTCTAACTTCATAGAATACACAACTGGAAGTTTGCCCAACTTGTCACTGAAAACATCAGCATACTCTGAAAAAATAGTGTTAGTAAAGCTGGAACGAGGATATGTGCTTTATTTGATGAACTTCTTTGGTAAAACAAATCAGATTCATTCTCAAACTGTCTTTGAGACCTAATAATGATTGCACAGGTCTTTGAACTGCATACAGTAATAAGCTATAACAGTTCTTGGCCACATAACATGAAAGCTTGACTAAGCTTTCGGTTTGCATTTCTTCACCTCCATAAGCAACAAGTTGTCCACAACTGGTCACATTTAGTTGTTCACCAACTCTCACCTTAGCAATTTATCTGCTGACATAACATTACACTTTTAACCAGTGTCTACTTTGCGCTCAGTAGATTTACCATTGATCTGGACAGTACAAAATACTTCATTCTTTGCCAATCAGTACAAATACTTCATTATTTGCCAATAAATCTACTGCATCAATCTTTTCCCAATCACTGATACACCATCTACACAGAAAGCATTGCAGTTCAACTTGATCAGTTTACTTTCTGAATGACCCTTCTTTGTAACAGTATGAGGCTTACCAGATTTGCAAAATTTTTAAAATGGTTCAATTTCTTACATTGATGGCATTGCTGATGAAATTAAGCACTTTTCTCTTTTAGACTCATAGTAGGCACCACAGTTGCGACAGTTAACAATAAAGCTTGACTTGGGTTTTGCTGATTCACCCTTGTATGGCATTGAGCATGCTCCTTTAACTGAACTAGTCTTAGAACTTGCTGGAAGATTACGGGTTTTCTTTGCCACACCTACATGTCTACAGCTGCCATGTGCTTAGGCCTGTTTCTGCCTGCCAAATGTTGCATGCTGTCTACATTTGCTCTGGAGCCTGCCGAAACCATGCTCCTATCACTTGCAACCATATTTGTGTGTCTTTCTGTAACTTCATGAATTTGACAAATCTCAATAGCTTTGCTCAGTGTTAAATAACTGTCATGAAGCAAAACCTTTCTCACAGCAGCATTATTAATACCACACATGAGCCTGTCCTTTATTAACTCATCTTTCAAGTCACCAAACTTACACATTTTAGTTTTGTTTCTCAGGTCAGTAATATAAACTGCAAAAATTGCTCCTTGCTTTTGATCGCTTGTGTAAAACAAATGCCTCTCTAATGTAACATTGGTCTGGGGGTTGCACATTTCTCTAAATTTGTGCTTCAAACACTCGGGTCTTCCCCCTGTACAATAATATGATGGTTTGCCCCTTCACCTTCATATACTGCTGGTGCATATACAAATGAACGCTCTATTTCTGTGGCCTCTGACCTGCTAGATTTAGCAAAATGAATGCCCTGTTATATGCATCTTTATCAGAATAAGCTGCTTGTATGAATATATTGTACTCTTGCTCATATATTCTCCAATTCTCTGCAATATTCTGATCAAATACAAGTGGTAGCTGTTTTAGAAAACCTTCTGCCATATTAATACATCTCAGTGAAGACTTTTGCAGTATGCACGAACACACACACACACACACACACACACACACACACACACACACACACACACACACACACACACACACACACACACACACACACATGTACATATGCCTGAAATTTATGCCAGTACTGGTAACTATGCCCAGTAGCACAACCAGCCTCTCTGTATAACTGAACATTGCAAAATACATTTCCCAGGCACTATAATACTCTTGAAATCACCTCTTATCAGTGTAAGAAACATTTCACAATAACTGTACTGTGCAAATAAACTGGCCGGAAGAAGCTCAGAGTAATTAACATTTCAAATCAATTGGACTTTGCGAATAAACAGTACACAGCACACTGAAATTTCCCCCAAGTGGTGGCACTTTGCTAAACAATTCTGTATAGTGCAAGAAACAATTTGTACTGGCAGCACTCTGCAAAGAGACACACTCAGCACAAGAAACTTTTCAAAATGGCTGTATTTGACTGCACTTTACGAAATAGCATAGCCGGCCTTAGGCATAGGCCAACTAGGCAGCCGCCTAGGGCGCTGCTCTAGCAAGGGTGCTTTTCCAGTATTTATTTGGTGTAGGTAGAGCAGGATTTGCCTAGGGCACCAGTTCACCTAAGGCCGGTCCTGCGAAATAGTGGCACTTTCTACACAACAAACTCTTCAGAATAAATGCACAGTAATAAACACACACTATAAGCACTCTTGCACACTCTGAGATACTTCGAATAACTCTAGTTATACTATTCGGAGCTCCAATCAATGTGAAGTAGTAAATTCCAAAAATCACAGGGAAGCACCAGAACACACAGCCACAAGCTAAAATATTTTTGAAGGTATTAAAACAGTAGTAAGTGCTTTCACAATGAAATTGCTTCTTAAGACTGCTATTAACAAAGTAAATCAAACAGATATAGCATTGAACAGCCTTCAGCCCGAACCAATCAATAACAGCCAATGAAATCTCACAGTCAATCAAATAGCATCACCCATTTAAAATGATTAACAAAATTAAAATAATAAAAACCTTTTCTGCATTAATGCTTCAGTCTACGTGCTCGTAAGAACGCTTTTAATGTGACTGCATCATTTATGCCTGATATTTTATCAGCTCCAAACTGAAAAATCCACTTCTGTTCAGCTGACTCCGCCTTATTGTTTATGTCACCCCCTCTAATGTTGTCAGTAACCACTTCTAACACAAAAACATCTACTCTTATGCTGTGGACATGTTTAGCTACGGCACTGCTTTCTTTCCCATTCCTAATATCTCTAATGTGTTCTAAAATGTGCTTTTAGAAGAGCAATTAGTGTTTCCAATATAATATACACGGTATAACACACAGTAGCTAAAATAAACTACATTGCGGGACTTGCAAATCAGCAAAATAATTACACTCTATTAGGAATCCCTCACTAGGGTGCCTAGAGCTAGGTCCCATGCGTATACAACTACATGCAGAACATCCCCTACAGGAATAAGTCCAAGTCTCTGTGAATCAACAATTGTGCCGTATTTATAAGGTCTATAACAAAGTTGTCTCTTTAATGATAAATTATTTCTAAAGGAAAAAGGGGGTCTATCTCCTATTATATCAGTAAGCTGAGCTGATGCTTGTAGTACATTCCAGTTCTTCTTGAATATATCACAGAAAACATTGACATCACTATAGTATGTCAATGCAATTCTAATATTACTGTGATAAATAGTCTGATTCAATTATGGGTATACACAACATTAGAAAAATAGGGTTTACCCTTACTTTCTCTCTCTTCAAGACATTGATCAATACAATAATCTATTTTTTTTGCTGTATATCCCCTAGATAGAAACTCACTTTTCAGTTGCTGTAAGGCTACTCTCATCTGAGTATCTTCACTATGTAGCCTCATGACTCTCAAGACCTGCCCTCTTACCACATTCCTAGCAACATGTCTAGGATGCATACTGTTCTTGTGTAAGAGGTTATTCTTACATGTTGGTTTCCTATATAAACTTGTACTCACAGAGCCAAAGTCTATCTTCTTAACAGTCACATCAAGAAAATGTATTGTATCTCTTGAGTACTGACAAGTGAATCCTACAAAATACGTCATCTTCTGTAAATATTCTACAAATTTATAAAGTAATTGGAGGGACCCTCCCCATAGAAAAAAAATATATCATCCACAAACCTGGTGTACCAGATGATATATCTGGAAAAATCATTATTACATAACACTTGTGTTTCTTCCCATTGAACAAGAGCTAAGTTGGTGTAGCTATTAGCACAAGCTGAAGACAGAACTCACCTTTCAAAAATATATTGTTCTCCAAGATAATAACCAAAACCATACAAATTAAGTTCACTTTATCATTATCAAAGACATTTCTCACCGTTAGAAATTCTCCAATATTATTCACATCCCAGGTATTAGGGATGACTGTAAAAAAAGACTCTATATCCATGGTCACAAAAAATATATTTAGTATTGACACCAGTAACTTTGCCATAAAGCTCATTTAAAAAACACTTAGTGTCTCGGAGTACAGCATTCACATTGTCTAAAACAGGGCGAAGTGTATTCTCCACATATATTGACAGTGGTTCAGTTGCCCATCCTAAACTAGATACTACAGGTCTCATGGGTGGGTTAACCATGTCCTTGTGTATTTTGGGTAAACCATATAGTATAGGAACAATGGGGTGTTCAACATTAAAGTATTTAAACAAGTCTTCAGAAATAGAGCCACACATTAGCAGATCAAACACTAAAAATGACACTTTCTCCATAATCCCATTAACAAATCCCTTAGAAACCTGTAAATAAACAGAAGCATCACTTAAATGTTATAATGTTTGTTCATAATAAAACAATTTATCTAATATGACAATCCCCCCATCCTTATCAGCAGGTCAAATTTCAATAACAGAAATATCATTAAGCTCATTTAAGGCTTCTACCTCAGCTGCATTCATATTGTAAAAAGCAGTATGACGTTTTTGTAAAAACGCTTCCCTAATATCTCTTTCACACAGATTCAGAAACGTATCAACAGCTGAATTACTTTTAGGCATATAAATGCTAGGTATTCTAAATAAATTAACATTATCAGTCATTTGTAGAAATTCAGTTTTCAATGGTAGTGTCCTGCAAAACATTTTAAGATCTTTAAGCACATCTACCATGTCAGTCTTTTTGGCTGGAATAAATAAAAGCCCTCTACTAAGTACTGAGAGCTGTGCTTGTGTTAACTCAATAGTAGATAAATTAAATATCAGTACTTTCATTGTTCCTCATTTTCATGCCAGTTTGCTGTTCCTCCATGCTCTGGATCAATCGCACTCGTCCCCTCCTCGTTCTGCTACTCAGTAATTTGCCAAAAAATGTGCAGTTGCCTTGCTTTATTTATACTCAATGTGCCCTTTTTACCCTTTGTTATATTCACCTTGCTCATTTCATCTTTTTTCATGCCCATTATATTTTCTTGTGCTTGTTTTAACTCTAAACATGCTCATTTTGCAACTCTGAGGTAATTCTGAACACTTTATGTGCTTTTCTAATGCTCGTTTTATCAAATATCTTAATTTCAAACATTTCGTTTAATTAATAAACTTTGTATGCTTTTCGTTTGTCTAATAAATATTTTATGCTATTCATTTGCTTAGTTTTTGTGCCCTTGAAATGCTCTGTTTTATCTTGTTTATGAAATAAATAATTTGTGCAAGTTTTCGTTATCTTTAATTTGTTTCTGACCCTTTTTTGCTTTTGGTTCACTTAGTTTGCCTTCACTGTTAACTCTGCCCCTCTTGACTCTGAAAAGCACTCTCTGGTATCCCGGTTCTGACGCCATGTTGCTCGTCTAGTCAGGATAAAGTAGACGAACACTGTGGGTTCATTTCAAGCAGCTTTATTATATACAAAGATACACACATATATAAACTAGTTGTCTCATGCATAGATGTTCACACTCTGGCTGTACTCACAAAATGCCTATTTATATGCACGTTCAGGTCTTAGAAATGCTTCTTAAAGGTACAACACATATGTTATTCTTCACCAATGAACTAAGAGATAATACTACAAGAGAAATGAGGATAAATTGGAGGAGAGATTTTATTTCAACAGACATTTGTCTGTATGCATAACTTCTAAGGCACGATAGTTGGATGGTCTGGAAAATTCTATAGGAAGATAAGGCATAGGATACAACCCAGGCAAGTTTCTAACTGTAAGTTACTGGAAGTCTATCCAATAAGCAAATGTGAGAGCTAAAGCTGACCTAATTACTGGGTAGGTGATTATGTCATCCAACAGTTTTAAAATTTTTTTTTGCAGTTATGAAAAGTAGAAGCCACTACTTCAACATGTAGCCCTTACATTTCACCACTTTCCGTGAAAAAAAATTTATACAATGATCTAGCTCACAAACACCTATATGTAATGAGAAATGCCACATACCAAGTGCCTACAAACATCATTCCACTCCAGAGAATTTTCTAAAACATCAACTTAAAAAGAATAAGATAAAGAAATGTAAACATTTTGAGAACAATAAAAGCTGTTAAAACTGTATAAATAGCAATGTTATCGGTATGATATTTACAGGGATAATTATGAGTGCATTCTTAGTTTTTATAAATACTGTAATATATTATAATATACAAAAACCTGGAATTATATTTTTTGCTAAGCTCTCACAAATTATCATATTTTGGAAACTGTACAAGCTAGACTTACTGTTTGAACATTTTTGTAAACCAAACATAACCTATAGCATGGCAGCAAGAGATTCCTCTCTGAGTGCAGGTTTATTAAGATATTTACAGAAATATGAAGACATATACTTGATGGTATAATAAGCAATATAAATAACATTGAATATGTCTAAGATGTGCAACTTATAGTGCAAATATCAATGAGTTTTCTTCAACAACATCTAAAGTTTCACCTAATGCCAAGCAAGAGTTTGTAAGTTACTTGGCTTTTGAAGTACTAAGTGTATATGGAAATATTGCTTATTGGTATAATTATGAAGAGACAACCAGCAATATATCCACTGTACTGTGATATAAATGAACATTGACAATGAATTTTCCTGTCTCCCACCATGGTATTTCATACCATATCCCTTAATAGCATGTAGGTCTCTTGGTTAAGAAAATATGAGCAACAATATGAGCATATGAATAATAGGTGGAAAGCAATGCTGCAATCAGACAATGTGGCATTATGAGTAGACACTGAATAAGAACTTTAGGGGCATAGAGTGCAGAGTACAGTGGTATGATAACTTCTCTGGACCTGGTTGCTATGTCCTTGCTTATAGGTTGAGCAACATAGAAGGATTTTGTTATTACGCTATGCAGATGCTGGTCAAAGACAAGGTTACTATCTATTATATGATTTCCCAAATCTCTGACTAGTGAATCAACTTTTAAGGGTCTTTTATTGATGACAGTTTCCTAGGGTGATAGACTTCCCAAGAGGTACTGTAACACATTTCTTGGTATTGAGTTTTTAGCCATGGCTTTAGCAACAAGTGTTTGTATTAGACCTTCCTGATGGTTGGGGGGATTTAATGACTTTTCCCAGTTTGCAATCATCTGCACACTTGATCAGTCAAAGGCCTTTGACATTGGCATTGACATCCAAGAAATAAGTGCCAAAGAGAAGTGGGCCCAGCACAGAGTCCTGGGAGACTCCACTGGTGACCAGCCTCTTTGTGAAGGTGGTCTCACTGATTATAACCTCCTGAGTTTCATCACTGAGCAGCTAGCCATACAGTGGTTTATACCTAGCTACTAAATTTGTTGATAATGCCCAACTGGGATATTGTATCAAATACTTTGGCCAGATATAGTTAGGCAGTATGCACCATTTTCTCCTTATCTATTGCCTTGGTGACCTTTTCAAAGACGTCCACCAGATTCAATAAGCATGACATTCCTTTGACAAAGCCAAACTGGGTTGGATCCAGTGTCTGTAAGTCTCCTATGTCATTGCTAATAATTTTATGATAATTATTTCCTTGGCTTTGCAAATAAGACTAGTCAGACTAATGGATCTGTAGTTTCCAGGATCTGTTGAAGGTCCTCCCTTATGAAGGGGGATGACCACTGCAGTCTTCCATTCACAGGGCATGTGATGCCCCTGCATTGGCCCAGTAATCAAGGAGCCTTAATACTCACCACTGGCACCAGTGAGGGATGTACACAATGGGAGGATGACAAGTACACACACAGTAAAGTACAGTTTCCCTTAAGAGCACACAGAGATCACAGTCAGTCTAGGGCTGGTTTCTCCCTCTTTCATCAGAACCCAATAAGACTCCCCAATGGCACAGCTATAGGGTTAACATCTCAGCTGAGTGGCCAAGCTAAGACCTCCAGCACCCTCTGTGTCCAACCAGTGCTTCGTGTCCCTACAGAAGTAACTGACACAAACACACTTTGAGATCTGATTGATATATAAACACACACATACCTGAGAAAGGCTTGCACAAATTTAGTAGCGATGCCCCCTTCTGCCCAGACTATAAGGTAGTCCCAGCTGCCACCGGCCACCTTTACTTATCAGCTAATATAAGGTCCTTACAAATAGTGTCCAATTCTACTGTGTAATGCTACTAATAATCCAAATGGTAGTTTTGACCAAGACTTGGAAGACTATTTAGGAGTGGTCTGTACAGTGTCACCAAATACATATGCAAGTACTCTAAGAGCTTAAATATGTCTCACAAATATCAGCCACAAAGATAGGTTTAAATATATTTAATAATAAATAATAAAAATAATGACAATACTCAATCAACACAGTTACTTCAGAGTTCAAAATCACAGGAAATATTTTAAAACAACATTGCATGACAGTCTCAAATAAATACAGAAAATATCTAAACTAATCTTTACTATATTCCTATCGATATCTAAGAGAAACACTATGCCCTAAGTCTTATTTACAGACAACATGCAGACAAAAGTGCTGAGTGGATGTTTCTAGGTCCAAGACAAGATACAAAATGCATAGTCTCTCTCTGAGAGTGTTCTTAAATTAATATCAGACATTACTGCTGGTTAGCCTTGATGACATCACTTTTTGTCACCTGACTTCAGTTTCTAGGCTAAAACAGAACTAATAGAATTTTAACATCTCTGTGTGAAAAGTACATATCTCGCAGAGGTTTGCAGAACTTGGAAGTCGTAAAACAATAAAATGCTTTTACATTTGAAATCTGGTAATTATTTCTGTTTCAAGACAATACAAAAATGTCTAAGCTCTAGACATTGTGTCTGCTATTGAACTGAAACTGAGAGAAAACACAATCGTAAAACCCTTTAATTTCAACTTATTTTCTTGAAGTTTTGTAAGTTAACTCAGTATGTTCCATCTTCTACTATTAAAACATACATTTGCACAGGTATCTAATTTATATACATTTCTGTTCTTTTCCAGTAGGGGACAATGTAGACACATCCTTGAAGCTCAGTACTGTACAAACCCTGTTCACACACTTCTGCACCAGTAGTTTAATATACACATGACATGGGAGAATTGTGACATATGACTATTTACAAAATTCCAGATAGCTGCGTTGGCAGTGTCACAATCCCCCCACCTGAAAGCTCAGGCTAGTCCCATCTGCCTTGGCATTGCTGACCCAAGTACAGTGCTACAGTATCCCATCATATGCCTGCAACCCTAGGCTCCACCATAGTAATTTAAAATTTTCTTGGCTGGCTCCCTGTAGCCATAGATGCCCCTCAGACTCCTGCCTTGTACTGCAAATATTTAGAACAAGGGCCTCCCTGTCATGGTAAGGTTTCATCATGTTAAAATGGTACACTTTTTCCCCCTGCCTCCTGCCTAGCAGTTCTACTATGTAGTTAACATCACTGACCTTCCTTACCACCTTGTAGGGTCCCTCCAAAGCTGCCTGCAAGCTTGTTGTGTCTGATAGGACTGAGAAACAATACCTGCTGCCCTACAGCATACTCTCTAGCTTCAGCACTCCTGTCATACCAGACCTTTTTCTGCTGTTGGGCTTTTACCAGGTTCTCCTGGGTGAAGTCCACGAGTTCCCTGAGCCTTGTCCTGAGGTTTAGGACATATGCCACAACTGACTCCTTGAAGGATTCACACTCACCCTCCCACTCATCTCAAATTAAATATAGAGGTCTCCTCAGCCTATGCCCATACAACAACTCAAAGGTTCAAAAACATGTGGATTCCTGGGGCACCTCTCTGTAAGTAAACAACAGATGGGTCAAATATTTGTCCCACTCCCTCTTAAACTGGTCTGCAAATACCTATAGCATTGTCTGAGTGTAGAGTTTAACCTATGAACAAGACCATTAGTGTGGGGATGGTAGGGGGTGGTCTTTAGGTGCTTCACCCCACAGCACTTCCACAGACAAGCCAGCAGATATGACATGAAATGGGCACCTCTGTCAGTCAGTATTTCTTTTTGGAAACCTACCCTGCTGAAAATTTCTAGCAAAGCATTTGCCACCTTTTCTGCCTCAATGGAGGACAAAGCCACCACCTCAGGATATCTAGTAGCATAATCTACTACCACTAGGATATACATTTTCTCTGTGGAACTTGGGGTACTCAGGGGCAACTCAATATCCATAGCTACCCTCTGAAATGGCTCTCCAGTGACAGGTAAAGGCATCAAAGGATCTTTCACCCTGTCTCCTGCATTGCCTACATTTTGGCACTGCTCACAGGTCCTGCAGTACCCTGTTACATTTCTGGAAATCCAAGGTCATTAAAAGTTCTGCATAATACATCTCTTTGCACATTTTATGCCCAAATGACCTGCAAAGGGAATATCATGGGCTATGGCTAGAAGTGCCAGATGGTAGGCTCTGGGCACTACTAACTGCTGTATTCTCTCACCCTCTAGCCCTCCCTCAGGGGTCCACTCTCTGTACAGTAACCCTTTGTCCTAGAATAAGGCCTTATAATATAGAGTCTGAGAGAGCAGCCTGTCTCAACTCTCTCTTAGTAACCCTTCCCAGCTCCCCTTCCACGGGAATTCTGGTATTCTCTAACAGCGGTGCCTCACTGTCAGCCTGGGCACTACTACTCACCTCTGCCCTTGCACTCACTCTGTCCAAGGGAACATCAAGCTGTGGCTCACTTTCAGTCTCAGTGCTATAAGGTAGCTCCCCTCCCTGAAGTAACCACCTCACCAGTCTCAGCTGCAAGTGTGCGGTCTGTTTGGGTGTCCCCCAGGCTACCAGTCTCACATGCTTGTCTCCAGGCCTGGCTGTGTGTAACTGCATGTTCACGCGGTACTGCATTATTAAAATTATTCCCTATCAGGACAAATGCAGGGATATCCAGAAACATACCTACTTGCTGGCTTCCTTTTCAACCCTCCAAGTCAAGGTTAACCCTAGCCATAGGTATTTGGAATGGGGTCCCTCCTAAAGCTCTGAGTGGAGTAGACTGCCCAGACATGTAGTGCTCCTCTTTAACCATTGCAGGCTTCACAATGGTTAGGTCGGAGGCTGTGTCTCTCTCAGCAATGGCCTCTTTCCCATTCACTAAGACACTAATCATTCCCACTTACTGGCATTCCCACTTTTTGTTCCCCACCTTGCCTCCATGGACATCTATATGCTACATGGCCCCACTGGTTGCATTTAAAATATTTAACCCTTGGTCCTGGACATGTACCTGGATTAGTAGCTTCCCCTGCTACTGGTGGACTCTTTTGGGGCAGTCTAGGCTGCCCAACACAGGTTCCCTTAGACCCATGAGCAGCACTGGGTGTCCCTTTCCTGTGCAGTGATGCCCTGCTTGCTATGTATAGGTCTCCCTTCTTTCCCAACTCATCTGCAGTACTGTATTGTCTATCAGCTAACCAGATTCTTATGTCCTCAGGCAAAGTGCTAAGGGCTTGTTCCCCTCACCAAAAGGTCTGCCAGCTCTTCAGAAGTGGTGACCTGACATCCACTTGCCCACCTATGAAAATAAGTGCTTAATTTAGCAATATATTCACACACACTTTCATCTGCCTTACGTCTATGCTCACGATACTTTTTTCTATAAGCTTCAGGTGTTAACTTAAAACTTTCTAAAAGACAGTTCCTTACAACATAATTTAAACAATCAGTATCAGACAGTTTAGAAATAACAGTTACAGCTTTACCATGGCGTAAGAGGATCTAGAACTTTACTCAGAGCCCTTGGTCAACATTATACTGTTTACATACCCTTTCAAACATATGAATGAAACTATCAAAATTATCCCCCTCTGTAAATTGTGGAAGAAATTTACTGGCCTTTGTTGCTTCTGGGGTTCGGTTACTTCCTTCCCCATTACCTCCATGACTTGGGCAAAGAGTCAGCATCTCCTTTTCATGTTGCCTCTGCCTCTCATTCTCCTCAGCTTCCAGGCAGCATTGCAGTTTCTCATTTTCCTCAGTCTCTAGACATCTCAGTCTCTCTGTTGCTTCTATTTCCAAAAGCTTGGCCTCCAGCTCAAGTCTCTAACTCCAGATGGATTTTTAAGTCCTCTGTGGAAAGGTTGAGCTGTCCATTTTTTGAGAGTTGTACATCTCCAAGGCCAGTCTGGTTGGCCTCCTGGTTGCTATCATGTGATTCAGCTGTGACTAAAGCTGCAATCATTTCTGCTTTATTCTGGTTGGTATGCACCAGTCCTTTAGCCTGGCACATCTCAGCCAACTGGCTCATTGTCAGCTTGCCATACTCCTCTGCTGACATGCTTGCCTGCTCTCCCTAACTAAGCTAACAAAAAAAAAAAACAATTGTGATATGAACTGTGAATGTTCACTGAGTGGTTGATTGAGAGTACAAACACCTTCAGTGGCCACTGTGCACAAGCAACAGGAATTCAATATCCACACCACTACAGGCCAACTAATATGTGGTGTGGCTATCTCACCACTGTCAACCAATTAATATGAGATGTGGCTATCCCACAACTGCCAACCAATTAATATGTGACACCCCTGCACTAGCCCAGTATTCAAGCAGCCTCAATCCTCACCACTGGCACCAGTGAGGGATGTACACAATGGGAGGATGACAAGTACACACACAGTAAAGTACAATTTCCCTTAAGAGCACACAGAGATCACAGTCTGGGGCTGGTTTCTCCCTCTTTCTTCAGATCCCTAATAACGCTCCCCACTGGCACAGCTCAGCCAAGTGGCCAAGCTAAGACCTCCAGCACCTACTCTGTCCGACCAGTGCTTTGTGTCCCTGCCCAGGTAGCTGACACACACACACACACACACACACACACACACACACACACACACACACACACACACACACACACACACACACACACACACACACACACACTTTGAGATATGATTGATATACAAACAAACACACACATACACACACACACCTGGGGAAGGCTGGCACAGGTTTACTAGCTCTGCCCCCTTCTGCCCAGACTATAAGGTAGTACCAGCTACCATCAGACACCCTTACTTATCAGCTGCTATAAGGTCCTTACAAAGGGTGTCCAATCCTATGTGCAATGTTACTAATAATCCAAATGGTAGCTTTGACCAAGACTTGCAAGGTTATTTAGGCGTGGCCTGTACAGTATCACCAAATACATATGCAAGTACTCTAACAGCTTAAATATGTCTCACAAATATCAGCCACAAAGATATATAGTTAATAATAAAAGAACAAGACGATATTCAATCAACACAGTTACTTCAGAGTTCAAAATCACAAGAAATATTTTAAAATAACATTGCAGGACAGTCTCAAGTAAATACAGAAAACATCTAAACTAATCTTTACTATATTCCTTTTATATCCAAGAGATACACTATGTCCTAAGTCTTACTTACAGAAGTGCTGAGTGGATGTTTCTAGGTCCAAGACAAGGCACAAAATGCACAGCCTCTCTCTAAAAAAGTTCTTAAATTAATATCAGACATTTCTGCTGGGTTAGCCTGGATGATATCACTTTTTGATACCTGACTTCAGTTCCCAGGCTAAAACAGAAACCAACAGAATTGTACCATCTCTGTGTGAGACGTACATATCTCTCAGAAGTCTGCAGAACTAGGAAGTTATAAAACAATAAAACGCTTTTACATTTGAAACCTAGTAATTATTTCTGTTTCAAGACAATACAAAAACTTCTAGCTCTAGACATTGTGTCTGTTATTGAACTGAAACTGAGAAATAACACAATCGTAAAACACTTTAATTTCAACTTATTTTCTTAAAGTTTTGCAAGTTAACTCTGTATGTTTCGGCTTCTACTATTGCAACATATATTTGCACAGGTATATAGTTTATATACATTTCTGTTCTTTTTGAGTAGGGTACAGTGTGCACACATCCTTGAAGTTCAGTACTGTACAAACCCCGTTCAACACACACTTCTGTCTTCTTTTTCTTTCGGCTGTTCCCATTAGGGGTCGCCACAGCGGATCATGTGTTTTCATTTCTTCCTGTCTTCTGCATCTTGCTCTGTCACACCAACCACCTGCATGTCCTCTCTCACTACATTCATAAACTTTATCTTAGGCCTTCCTCTTTTCCTCTTACCTGGCAGCTTCATTCTTAGCATCCTTTTCCAAATATACCCAGCATCCCTCCTCAGCACATGTCCAAACCAACACAATCTTGCCTCTCTGGCTTTGTCTCTAAACCTTCCAACCTGTGCTGACCATCTAATATGCTTATTCCTAATCCTGTCTACCCTCATCACACCCAGTGCAAATCTTAACATCTTTAACTCTGCCACATCCAGCTCTGACTCCTGCCTTTTTGTCAATGCCACTGTCTCCAACCCATATAACATAGCTGGTCTCACTACCCTCTTGTAAACATTCCCTTTCACTCTTACTGGTACTCGTCTGTCACAAATCACTCCTGACACTCTTCTCCACCCACTCCACCCTGCCTGTACTCTCTTCTTCATCTCTCGTCCACACTCTCCATTACTCTGAACGGTTGATCCCAAGTTTTTAAACTCATCCACCTTCACCAGCTCTACTCCCTACATACTCACCATTCCTCTATCCTCCCTCTCATTCACACACATATATTCTGTCTTAATCCTTCATTCCTCTCTAGAGCATATCTCCGCCTCTCCAGGGTCTCCTCAACCTGTTCCCTACTCTCACTACAAATCACAATGTCATCTGCAAACATCATAGTCCACGGGACTCCTGTCTAATCTCGTCTGTCAACCTGTCCATCACCACTGCAAATAAGAAAGGGCTCAGAGCTGATCCTTGTTGTAATCCCACCTCCACCTTAAACGCGTCTGTCACTCCCACTGCAGATCTCACTGCTGTCACACTACCCTTGTACATATAAAGAAGAAAAGCATGATTGCATACTGGATACAGGAGAAATATAAAATTTAATTGAGCGCTTTCGTCAGTATTACATTGACTTCTTCAGAATAACCAAATCAGGCACAGTCACATCTTAAATACTCAAAATTAATTAGTGTAATTAAACACTTGATGACATCAGAAATTTAAGTTAAAATTCACAGTTTAAAAAGACAGACTCCCTAAAAATTCCATATGCAAGAACTTTCTAGTTATAACAAGATAAATGCGAGATAGCCACATAATATTAAATGTGCATGGGTGTCAAACAACCTAAATACTAACTGCCAGTGCATTACATGAACATGAATATATATGTATATATGTATAAGTAAAAAATAAATACATGATGATTATAACCAAACTATTACTTTATCTTGGTTTTAAACGATAATATTATAAATGAAAATCTGCTTTTTATTTAAAAAAACTTGTGAGGGAAACAACCCCATTTAAACTTGAGATAGTGGTGGCATTTACCCTCAACTGCCATAACAATTCTTTAAATTCAAGCAACAAATCAATGGGACCACCCCTTTCATCCCCTGTAAGTTGTTCCAGTACAGCAAACTTAAACTGAAGCCCTGGATAAATGATGTGTTTGGCAAGTGCATTATTTAAGTTGCATTTCTCAATGTCGTACCTATGCTGGTATGCGCGGGTTCTAAATTCATTCTTTGTCTTTCCTGTATAAAAACTTGAACACTTCTAGCATATACCAGCATATACTACATTCTTTGTACTACAATTATATTTCTGGTGTAACCTAACCCATCCATATCCCTTTATAAAGACTTTGTCACCTTCTAATGTAAATGTGCACTGAGTGTAATGCCCACACTTGGTCATGTTACCTAGACCATAGTTGTCATTCTGGTTTTTATTTCTTTCCAGTATATTTTTAAAGGTGGTATCCTTTTTATAGACAACTATAGGGGCCTTGCCTACTTTGCTTTGCGTATTCTCATCGCAGGCAAGAATGTACCAATTCTTAAAAATAATGTCCTTAACCAGCGGGAATTGTGGGGTATACGTAAGAATCAATCCATGATTATAACATCCCTGATGATCAGCTGACAGTACACCATTATCTCGTGGGACACACAATCTGGAAATATCATGTCCAAGCAATGGATAAAAATGTCCTACTTTTCTCTTGTTTGTTACTTCTTCAAGTATAGGAGTCACAAATTCAACCGGATAACCTCTTTTTAATAACATACCCAATAAAACTTCCCTTTCCTTAAGATATTCATCAAAATTACTTATCATGAGGGCAAGTCTAACCCCCTGACCCTTCACCAAGGACCTTTTTTGGTGTAGGGGGTGCCCACTCTCAAAGTGCAAAAGGGAGTTCGGGTATGTAGGTTTTCTAAAGATAGTGGAAGAGAATGTATGTTCACAATATTCTTTACAAATGTTGATATCTAAATAATTGATAAAATCAGAGTGTGTATCCATAGTGAATTTCAAAAAAGAATGACTATTATTGAGAAATGAAAAGGAAATCTGTCAGCTGATCAGCACTACCGTCCAAAAAATAAGAATGTCATCCAGGTAATGTCCATAAAATCTACAGTGTCCCATACCTTCTGAAACAAATACTGTAGACAGTTCCCACTAGGTCAGGACTACATTTGCAAAAATAGGTGCACATGCTGCCCCCATAGGAATACTTGACACTTGTTTGAAAAGATGACCCTCAAATGTCAGGAAACCATTTTCTAATACTAGTTCCATGATGGTCCTCAAAGTAAGTATTTCTGAGTGTGTAAATGTAGCATGTTGACATAAAAAAATCATAGAACATCTCTATACCCTCATTGTGAGGTATGACGTTAAATAAATCTTTAACATCTATCATGGTAAAAATGATGTCTTTCCCATAAAATTCTTGTTTTATCTTTTTAAGCCAATCCCATGAATCTTTGATAATATGGGTGTATTCACTCAAACAGTTTTTCAACTGGAAGTCCAGATATTTAGCTATAGATATTGTTTTTGACCCTTTCCCATCCACTATAGGTCTTAATGGAGGTTGAATAATATCCTTATGTATTTTAGGGATCCCGAAAACAGTCAGAATCCTTGGATGTTTTTGTACACAAAAATTATATTCGGTTTCATTAATTTGATCGTTCAAAAGTAAATCCAAAAGGACCATGTCCACTCATTTATAAGGTAAATTTAGCTAATTTCGGGAAATTTCTTCATATCCATCACCCAATAAATGTACTAACATGCTGTCAATGTATCTATCGCTATCCATCACAACCAGGCCAGCCCCCCTTGTTGGGTTTCATAACCCGTATGGATGTATTCTTAGAAATGCTAGCCAAGAGGGTGGTTTTATCTTTTGTGAGATTGGAAGGGGAATGATTACAGTTGTTTCTAAAAAGGTCCCTAATCTTCTTAATACACATACCTTGAAATAATTGTATATTGTGTTGTAATGGGGGATTGAATGTGCTGTTTTTTTTGCACATGGTGGATGGAATATTCATACTATTTGACCCATCAAACATCACACTAAAATTCAATTTCCTGGTATACAACATGACATCCAGTATGGTCATTTCCAAATTGAATTTTTTAGAAGGCACAAAATTCAGGCCTTTCTTGAAAAGGTTTGCCCATTCTTTCGTAACATTAGTGCTGCTTAAATTATACATTTTAAAATCATTGTAATCATTCAATACAATAATGTCGTTCTGCTGGGAATTAGTAAAAACATTTGTAGTTTCTTGGTCTACCAGTTCCCTGGTCTCCCTCTTCCTTGATTGTTCTGGGCTGGATGGAAATGACCCCCCCCTGGTAATTCATATTGGATGGTCTCCTGGACTGGTAATTCTGCTGTCGGATTCTCTCCGACCTCCTTAAGGGAGGCTCTAAAGGAGCAGAACCTGGGATAAAATCCCCCTGATATTCCACTTCATCTATTGCATCCTCAAACACATCGTTGTTATTAATATTGTTAACATCAGCTTGCCCCTGCATATTATTTCCATTTTAACTAATGGGTATGTTAACCCCGTTTCATACTCTTTAGCATCTCTTTGCAATTTCCTACATTTTTTTGTCCCTAATTTTCATTATTACATTATTAATGTTATTGAATATACCATCATACTCTTTCATTCTACTAGAAAAACTAATATCATTCTTAATGCAGGCATCCAGTTTGCCAACAGAATCTTGCAGTACACAAAACTGTTTGTCATTGTCACGAATAAGTAATTGTAACAATTTGCTACCCTGGTGATTAAATAAAGTCACCAAATGTTTATGTAGATCAGAACCACCAATCAATCCATTCGGAAAATGCCAATACCTAAGTCCTTTCGGGACTTGTTCCCATTTCAAACACTCGGTAAGGTATTGGTTCTCTATTTGTAATTTTTTAAGTTTTAAACTTTCTTTTTCTAACTTAAATAACATTTGGTCAACAGTACCTTTACTAAGTTGTGGTTCCTTATATATTGATATATACATATATTCTGTCTTAGTCCTGCTGATCTTCATTCCTCTCTAGAGCATATCTCCACCTCTCCAGGGTCTCCTCAACCTGTTCCGTACTCTCACTACATATCACAATGTCATCTGCAAACATCATAGTGCATGGGGACTCTTGTCTGATCTCGTCTGTCCACCTGTCCATCACCACTGCAAATAAGAAAGGGCTCAGAGCTGATCCTTGATGTAATCCCGCCTCCACCTTAAATGCATCTGTCACTCCCACTGCAGATCTCACCGCTGTCACACTGCCCTTGTACATATCCTGTACCACTCTTACATACTTCTCTGCCACTCCCAACATCCTCCTACAATACCACCACTCCTCTATAGACACCCTGTCATATGCTTTCTCTAAGTCTACAAAGACACAATGCAACTCCTTCTGACCTTCTCTGTACTTTTCCATCAACACTCTCAGAGCAAACATCACATCTGCAGTGCTCTTTCCTGGCATGAAATCATACTGCTGATCACTAATCATCATCTCCCTTCTTAACCTAGCTTTTACTACGCTTTCCCATAATTTCATGCTGTGACTGATCAGTTCTATCCCTCTGTAGTTACTACAGCTCTGCACATCACCCTTATTCTTAAAAATCTGTACCAAAACACTTTTTCTACGCTTCTCAGGGATCCTCTCCCTTTCCAAGATTTTATTAAACAATCTGGTTAAAAATCCCACTGCCATTTCTCCTAAACACCTCCAAGTTTCCACAGGTATGTCATCTGGACCAACAGCCTTTCCAGTCTTCATTCTCTTCATTGCTATCCTTACTTCCTCCTTGCTAATCCGTTGCACTTCCTGAGTCACTATCCTGACATCATCCAACCTTCTCCCTTTCTCATTCTCTTCATTCATCAGCCCCTCAAAGTACTCTTTCCATCTGTTCAACACACTCTCCTCGTTTGTGAGTAAATTTCCCTCATTATCCTTTATCACCCTTATCTACTGCACATCTTTCCTGGCTCTGTCCCTCTGTCTAGCCAATTGGTACGGGTCATTTTCTCCTTCCTTAATGTCCATCCTTTCATACAACTCTTTATAACGCTTTTATGTACGCGCCATACACCTTATCCTTAGAATTTGCCACCTCTCTCTTTGCCTTGCACCTCATCTCCTTATACTCCTGTCTATTTTCTTAATTTCTCTGACAATCCCACTTCTTCTTCACCAACCTCTTTCTCTGTATACTCTCCTGTACTTCCTCATTCCACCACCAGGTCTCCTTGTCCTCCTTCCTCTGTCCAGATGTCACACTGAGCACATTTCTAGCAGTCTCTCTTACTAGCTCTGCTGTAGTTACCCAGCTATTCAGTAACTCTTCACTGCCACCCAGTGCCCATCTTAACTCTTTTCTGAACTCCACCTCACAATCACCCTTTTCAATTTCCACACACTTCTGTACCAGTAGTTTAATATACACATAACATATAGTTCTCTTACATTTGTAAGACAAGCATATGAATCATGTTGATATTCACAAATGACATATGATTATTTACAAAATTCCAGATAGCTGGGCTGGCAGTGTCACAGGGCACAAAGCCTGTTTTAAGAGTATAGTTAAATAATGACCCAAGGGGTCCTGATAAGTCAGATTTTAGACTATTCAGGAGGCATCCCGGGATGTTATCAGGCCCACTGTGGCTGTGTTCTTGGCTTTAGTGAGTGTAGCCAGTACATGATCCTAGTTATAGATGGAGAGATTATGTTTGAGGGTATTTTTGAGGGGATGGTTGGGGGTAAAGTTGGAACCGAATTTGTCTACTAACAGATTCACTATATCTCCACACTCAGTAACATTAACCACCATTTCAGTGCATTGCTGTGCACTGCCCTTGAGGTTTCTGTCATAGCTGCAGAAGGCCTTATGGTCATCTTTCACCTGGGAAGCTATCTTAACCTCAAATTTGGCTTTGCTTGACCTAATTATCCCTTAGTTGCCTATTTACTTTGATGAGAGAGCTTCTATCTTTATGGGAATTATCATTCCTTATTTTTGCCACAATTTTTTTTCCTTTTGCTGTATATCATGTTTAATTCAGGATGTCACCAGGGCAGTTTGTTTTTAAGGTTAGTCCTGGTCTTACTTCTGGTAGGTACAGCAACCTCTATGCAGCCATTAACATGGTTGCACAGGGTTTCTAAGAGTAGTTCAGCACTAGCCATTGTGTTTTCTGGGTTTGGAGGAGCATTAAATTTTGACAATCTATCACTTAATAAAAGGTAATTTGCCTTGGACTAGTTCCTAGCTGTTACTGGTTTTAATGGGATTATGGAGTTGATTGATTTCAAAGGAGACAGCTTTATGGTCAGAACTTACCAGATAGGATGAAACATTTGGGTGGTGGAGCATTCTCCCATATTTGTAAGCACAAGGTCCAGTATGCTGGAGCCTGTAATGGGCATATTCACTATTTGGTCAAAGGTGTTTGTTTTTATGAAATCCAGGAATATCTGTGACTGTAGCTTTGAAGCCGTCTAGGATTCCCAGTCTTCTTCTTCTGGCTTTTCCCAGTTAGGAGTCACCACAGTGGATCACCTGTCTGCTCATGATTGGCAGTGGAGTTTTACAGTGTCGAGTTGCCAGCCCGGCGCCCAACCTTCCACAGAAGGCACACACATGCACACACTCACATCTAGGGCCAATTTAGAGTGTCCAATTCACCTACTGCATGTCTTTGGGATGTGGGAGGAAACCGGAGCACGCGGAGGAAACCCACGCGACCACAGGGAGGACATGCAGACTCCGCACAGAAGGTACCACTGCCGAGAATCGAACCGGAGAACCTCTTGCTGTGAGGTGGCAATGCTAACTACTGCACCACCGTGGCCGCCCCATCTAGGATTCCCAGTCTATAGATATGTAAATACAGTCTTCCATGAGTAGGATGTTAGGCTAGATGTTAAGTGTCTCCTGTAGGTCCATTGCATTGTGAGCTTCCTGGGATATGGAGGGTGACCTATAGCTGGCTAGGATATGGTAAGGGATTCTGTCTATGGTGATCTGCATGTAGAGGAATTCCAGTGTATCACCCTGTTTGACCACTCTACAGGTATGCTTGTTATTGATGTATACTGAAAGCCCTCCTTCTATAGTCCCTGTCTGTGCATCTACTGGTCTAAAAGTGTAGAAGGCACTGAAACCTTGCAGTGCCAGGGTACTCTCTGCTGTTTTAAACAATGCCTTAGTAAGTGCATAGATGTCTACTACATTCTCGTGTGTAAGGAGGGAGAGATTGGAGGGAGCTTATTTTTTTTAGGGCTCCTGGCATTCAGCAGTAACATCCTGAGGTTCAGTTGAGTTGATTTTGCTATAAATATATATAAAACAATGTACCACAACACTACATAGGAATTAAGATACACAAGGTATACCTTTCTCTATGGCTGTCATTTTACACTGTTTTGGGCTACATACCCTGTCATGGCACTACCTGTCAACTGATGCATCAGTCATATCTTACTATTTTTATTATGGGCATCTCTTAAGTCCTACTACATGACAGCCTATGCCTTCCCCAAAAAAATGGGAACATAAACTACTGATCTTCACTAATCAAAGACATAATAGATATCTGTTCACTACTACTTCATTCCAAAAAGGATTTTTTTTCACATCAGCAGGAACTCAGTATTATTAAAATATGGATACAAGCCCTCATAGGTCTGACCAATAACATATATCTGAACCTTTGTCCATACAATAGCCCTGTAATAAATGTATATGCATGTGTGTAGTGTATACATACATACAAATACTTATATATTCAGAACCATAGCTAGGCCATCTCATGACCTATGATGTTCCTCCAGAGTGGTATCCCCATAAAAAAAATCTTCTCAACTGGAAGACAAGAATATATATATATATTTTATGCACTCCTGTAACAAGTAACTTGCTACACTTACAATCACGCGTGAGTGCTTTGGAGTTTCTGCTGTGACTACAAAAGCAGTATCAATACCCATTTATGAAGTTGCAGTATTCTTGCGGCTTCATAAATCAGTGCCAGTAGTACACTCTTGTACGATCATCACCTACCAATTAATCTGGCACCTGGGAGTGCAGCCGCCAAGACATATAAATGTGTGTGTGTGTTGTGTGCAAGTGTGCATATATCAGACCCACCATAGAATATAATGCTCCCTTCAATATCTACCTGAGCATACACATGCAGTCATGCAATAACTGGAACATCCACAAAGGTTACTTACAAAAAGAATACAGGAAGTAAACACAATGTCCTATGCTGATCACCTAAAGGCCCTGTCTCTTTATTCAGTATCATACAAACTTCTGAGAAGTAATCTTTGCTTGACATACTGGGAAGCAAAGTTCTTCCCCAAGCTCTATTCAGGTGCAAATTGGACCAATGTATGAGTAACTGGAAATTCACCCGTGTTCTGGCTCCTATGTCCCTGGTGGACAGCGGCAGTCAGTAAACCACCACCAATATCAATCAAATTTGTGGGTAACATTTACATTGCACAGCTAGGCTTGTAAGGGCCTTAGCAGTCATTAGCCTAGCATGCAACTAGAAATCTATGAATTCTGTAAAACAATGCTTATATATAACCTCTTTTTATCAAAGCAGACCAAAAAAAAGAACAGAAAGTTAGCAAAGTTTTAAATGGATATATATATGTATATATATATATATATATATATATATATATATATATATATATATATATATTGCCACATGTTGATTTATATATATGTTATTTATATTTGTGTTTATTTATCTATTTAAATGTATTTGTTATATTATTTAGAATTACATAGGATTTTATATGCTATACATAATAGGCATGTTATTATTTTATGCTAATATGAATTCATATATATCTATTTACTGCCAAGTTAAAGAGAATATGTTATACGAAGTTAATTAGGTGTTTGATGTTAACTTCGATTTTCTCTTTCAATTATATTATTTTGGAACTAGTACCTTTAAGAAGTCATTGATATTTGATTGTTTAATTGTTTAATTTATTAATTGCTTTTAATTAAGTAAAGTATTTAAGAGCTGATTTTTGTTGTATGTATTGAGATCTGAAGAAGTGTGCTGGGGTTGCACGTGAAAGCGCTTATCATAATAAATACTGGATTTTATTTATCATTACGTGGTGGTCGTGTTCAGTTTTATATTTATTCTGCTTTGTTATTTGGATCACGACCTTTGGACAGTTACCATACATTTTTGCTACTTTACTATCATACAAATTTCTGAGAAGTAATCTTTGCTTGACATACTGGGAAGCAAAGTTCTTCCCCCATCTCTATTCAGGTGCAAATTGGACCAATGTATGAGTAACTGGAAATTCACCCATGTTCTGGCTCCTATGTCCCTGGTGGACAGCGGCAGTCAGTAAACCACCACTAATATCAATCAAATTTATGGGTAACATCTACATTGCACAGCTAGGCTTGTAAGGGCCTTAGCAGTCATTAGCCTAGCATGCAACTAGAAATCTATGAATTCTGTAAAACAATGCTTATATACAACCTCTTTTTATCATAGCAGACAAAAAAAAGAACAGAAAGTTAGCAAAGTTTTGAATGGATATATATATATATATATATATATATATATATATATATATATATATACATATATTTATTCAGAAATTAAGTTAAATGTAGGTAGTCTGTACATCAGAGAAATATACAAAAGGATTGAGTTTATAGGTAGTGTGGACGAATATTGAAAAACAGCAAAGTATGCAACTGTATTACCTTTTACTGATATGGAAGTGATTCACAGTAGGACAGAGAGTTTGTGAGACCTTGTAATTGGTTTACTCTTCAGCAAAGAATTTAACAGCTATTATCTCCCCGTCCTAACTGTTCTGCATGTAGCTGGAATAATAGTTAAACAGCAGTAGGGCATCATCCATGCAGGTGAAGTGTTTCAACCCCTAACCCCAAAACACTTTAGTGGCTTACAACGCTGGACCCAGAAATGCATGTGCCTCCACATTCAAATAACATCCCCAACTATAGCATGAGCATTGCTTGGTGGGCTGCTACATAGTGTGTCAGCTGTCTCTAGTTGCTATTTGCATAATGGCTGACATTACCCATGAGCTGAACAAGCCAGTTATCAGCCACTCATTACCATATGTCTCTGCAGATTCCATTGCCTGAGCCACTAGCTATACCTGTGTTATTTGGGGTGCAGCACATAGCTTTATCTCTCTGTATCATATAGCTGGTTATATCCACGGTGTTTATCACTAATTGAATTATACAGAAAGCTGCATACCAGCATGTTTCACTTGCACATATACCCAGCTGCACAATATCCACTGTGCCAGCATACACTACAGTATGAGCACATAAGCAGTAATGAAGGGCAAATGTAAAGCATATTAAAAAGTCTGGCAACTGCTGTGCATGAGTAAGCTGTCTAAATTACACTTAAGTTAGTAACACTCATAGTGCTGGTATTTTTGTAATACTGTTGCTTATACTAGACAAAATTCTGTCCAGTTGACCATTTTAATGCAATGTTTTTCTTCTAAATATGTCCTCTCCTCCTGTATTTTAGTACCATTAAATGCCAGGGCTAAACTAATATTGCACCCTTGGAGTAAATGACCTCAGCCATACTTCACAAATTACCTCAGTTTCCATGGTGCCCCCAAGTCCGCCTCAGATTTTTCTAATTTGATTTGAAAATGTATGCCTTTTGTAAGATTTGTCTGGGCTGCAATTAGAAACTGTGTGTTAATCCAAATACCATTTTCTCTACCTTCTATTTGACGTTATTAATTTTAAAAAGTATCCATAATATAAGGTAATTGCCCTGATTATAATTTGTACCAGATTCTTAAGAAAGATTCAGCAGATGGAAAGTATGGACTGTAGGGGGTACCATTATCCTTACCTATAGTTGAGAGTATTCAGAAAAGTGTAACAGTATTACAACAACATGTCAAGTTTTTGACCATGGGAAGGTCTCACCAAATATACCCTCAAAGATGGAGTTAATGCTTCTGCAGCTACCTCTACTGACGTAGCTGTGAATCCTAAGATGGGTAACTTCCACAGCTCTCAAAACTTCCATCCCCAAAAATGTAGAATGCTGCCTCTTATAATGTGGAACAAATGGGTAAATGTGGAATGTTTACTGACAACATACTAACAGCAGCTGGAAGCACACAAAATGATTGAAATGTGGTACTTTATACTTAGAGTGCACAGAGTGTGGATTTTTTTAAGACACGAAAAGGAACATTTCTTATAATGAGGTAGAGTTGGGAGGCATGGTAACTTCTGCTTGGCTATTTTTATTTCTCATAGTTCAGAATTATTGGTATTGCCTACCAAGTCTGTGGGAAAACACATTAGGTCAGGTGGAAATGTTGGAGAAGCTGCACCAGGATTATCTCATGAGGAGTTCAATATGTGGGGGCATACAAGAAAGTTTGTGGGTATTCAGCAAATACAGTGTATACGTATTTTTCATTATTATGCACCTTATTTATTTGCTGTCCTTTCTGACATATGGTTCAATATAAAAACTATATTTCATAAATCTTAACTTCTAAGAGCAAGAATTATGGACAAAGACAAACATAATAGGGTGGGGCACAATTTAGGAGAAATTTTAAATACTGCTCTTATAAATGCTGAAAGTTGTTAAAATAACACATTTTACACTGGCATGTATTTTCTGAAGACAGAAATTCTGAAACTCAAATACCATCAATTATTTAGTGACTTCAATCCTTTACAATTTGCATGAAAAATACATTTTTTATTTTATTTTATTTTATTTTACATTTGTTAACCTGGGGTGTCTGACTGAGCAGAAAAGGCCCTTTTTCAGCATAGGCCCGGGGAGGAAAGCTCCACAAAGAAAAATTACAGATACATTTAGTTATTTAGACATGATCAGTATACACACAAATTACAAAAGACATGTTTTTACATTGGTATGCAGTACATCAACAGTTACAGTGGAGAGAACAAACAACAAAATATTAATTTAAAAATAAAGGTAATTAATAGATTTGTGATGTACAGCTGAAATTTGGAACATAGGTAGAATACATACATAGTACACAGGTACAGTACATACATTGTAGATTAGCCAGTGTTTGTGAGAAAGATTGAAAACTATTCTCAAGTACTCTAGGTTTAGTATGTGTATCTTCTCTGCTTTCATTAGCCTGGAGAGCAATCATAGCACTGCCAACTTTGCTTGAGATGTTGCCTGATGAGGTCTTTAAAGGAGGCTTTGGACAATGTGTTTTGAATGCTAGTGGGGACAGAGTTCAATTTTTTAGCCACTGAACTACTATATAGTGCATCTCCAAAGCTATTGTAGCTGTTCGTGACTTCTAGTAGTAGTTTTCTTGATGATCTAAGAGGCCTTTTGGCTGAGTGATGTTGTACTAGGTTTTTGAGGGCAGGACACTTATTGGGGAGGTAATAGATCAAATGACTGAAGCAGAGCTGATTGTAGCCTAGGAGGTTGGGTAGTTCAAGCCAGTGGAGCTGTCTCAAAGCAGTGCAGCGATGAGTTCTATATGAGCAATTTGCAGCAAAGCAGGCAATTCTGTTATAGCAGGCTTCCATTTTGCTTAGTTTTGTTGAGATTAGTCAGAATGGGAGATGCATAGAGTAGGATGGATAGACGTTGGGAGCGAGCAATGGCTGATCTTGTGTTGTTGGTAAGAAATGGTTTGATAAGGTAGAGTGATCCCAGTTTGGCATGTACTTTTTTAATAGTTAAGTTGAGATGACTATCAAATTTTAGGTGGGAGTCTATGGTTATTCCCAATAGCTTAGCCTGTGCCACTGGAGTGATTGGAGTAGCATTTGTGGAGTAGATAATGAATTGACTGTTATCAGTGTTTTTGTTAGAACTGGTTATAATCATAAGCTGAGTTTTCTTTGGATTGAGGATAAGTTGGGCTTTGGTAAGGTAGTTTTCAACGTCAGAGAATGCTAGCTGAGTTGTTTGCAGGAGGGTGGGAATGTTTTGTGCAGCACATATTAAGGTAGTGTCATCTGCATACTGAATGATAGATTCATGCTGTGTGGAGGTATGGATGTAATTTGTGAAGATTCTGAATAGTAGTGGTCCTAAGATAGGACCCTGTGGGACTCCTATATTTATGGGCAGCTGAAGAGAGAATTTTCCTATTTCACATCTTGGTACCTGTCAGTTAAGTAGCTTTGGAACCAGGTAAGAGTGGAATTTGATAGGTGATATTGCTGTCGTTTGTTTAGCAGGATTTGGTGAGAGACTGTCAAATGCTTTGGACATATCCAAAAAAAGAGTTGAAACCTTCAGGCCTTCATTTTTGAGATGGTTTACTGTTTCTGTGAAGCAGAGTAGGGTTGTAGTGGTACTATGGGCAGGTCTGAAACCATGCTGAGTAGGTGACAAGATGTTGCTCTCTAGGAGATATTTTAGCACCTGGGTATAGATGCATGTTTCTAGGATTTTGGCCAGGGGGGAGAGTAAAGCAATGGGTCTGTAGTTATTAAGTTTAGTGGAGGTCCCGCCTTTATGTATGGGTGTAACATGGGATATTTTCCAGAGTTTGGGCACATAGTTTTCAACAATTGATCTGTTTATGAGAGTGGAGATTGGGATAGCAATAGCATCTGCTGTGAGTTTCAAGAAATAGCTGGGGAGTAGGTCGGCTGCTGTTGATGAGGTTTTCAGTTTGGAGAGCATGCTTTTGATTGAAGTGGTGGAAACTGTTTTGAGGGTAAAGCTTGTATTAGTGTTATTTGTGTTGGGGGGATAGTGAGGAACTGTCCTGTGATACTAAGGATAGAATTGAATTCACAAAGTGGGAGTGTTTCGATGGGAACTTTAATGTCAGGAGTGGTTGGTTTGGGGGTAGCCTTTTGGGTGAGTTTTAGTAGCTGGTTTACATTTTTCCAAAATTTTGGGGGGTTGTGTTGGTATTTAGCTTATAATGTCATGTAGTAGGACATTTTGTCCAGTCTAATGCATTTTTTTGCATGGTTGCGCAGTTCTTGGTACTTAGTTAGGCTTTGTGTTTCTTTGTTTTTTTTTATAGTAAAGCCAGGCTTTGTCTCTGGACTTTAGGATTTGTTTGGTTTCTTTACTGAGCCAGGGGTTTGTAGAGGTTCTAACCTTGATTTTGCGCAATGGAGCGACAGTGTCTAGGTGTTGTAGAAATGTTTTGTTGAAATATGCAACAGCCTGGTCAAGTGGGAGGGTTTTTAGGGGGGTCCAGTCACATTTACAGAGTAAAGTATTGAGGACCTCAGGAGAGAATTATTTTGTGTTTCTAGTGAATATATAGTTAGTGGTTTTGCATGTGCTTGTTCTACTACGTATAAGGTATATTATGTTGTGGTCACTTAAGGTGTCTGGGAGACTGTCTGCATGGGGTAAAATGTGGGGGTGTTAGTTAGGACCCAGTCAAGGATGGATTCCCTTTTAGATTTTTTATCACATCTAGTTGGAATTTGGACTAGCTGCTGGTAGCCATGGAGATTTATTAATTACTTGGTGGTTTTGATATGCAGGTGAACCAATCTAGGTTGAAATCCCCCAGAATAAGGGTTTCTTGTGAGTATGTGGAAGAACACCAGGATAAGAAGTCTTCAAGGCTAGTAGGTGTATTACCAGCTGGAATATTGATCACAATTGTGGTGATGACCCTTTTAGGGTGAAGTTGAAGTTGTGAGATAAGTATGTCACAATTATTGGGGGCGGGGTAGGAGTTTGGTAATTGATGTACAGTTATGTTGGACTTATACATTAAGGCAGTTCCACCCCGCCCCCCTTTACGGAATAATCTGTCTTGTCTAATGATACTGTTCGGTCTTGTCTGAAAAGGGCTTGTTTTAAACAATCAACTTACCTGGTGAATACATGCTAAATTAACCAAAAAAGCTATCAACTATGACAGACAAGTGCGGGGTAGTTCAAATGCTGAACCCCCACCCAACTTCACATAGCCACAGGTACACTGACATCCTTAGAATTCCATTGCTCAACCATATTATGTATGTATAAAGAATATGATGCTATGAAATGTGTTTTAACAGACTCCACCCACATACCTCTCAATTGTACCTCATTATGAGGAATGTACCTCATTTGGGGTCTTAAAAAGTTCAAGTTCCTCGAAGTTCCTCAAAGTTCCACATTGAAAGACTCTGTCACACATTCAGTGTTAGGAATTTATTTAGTGAATTCCATTGTAAATAGAAAGGAATCATGTTAATTAATTAAAAGATCTTCCGTATAAGTAAAACCAGTATATTTTAATCATCCTATGACCTTCATAGTTGAAGCTGTTAGTAAGCCATTAGTATCTCATTTTGGAGATGGAAGGCTGAGACCTATGCCGACCGCAAAAATCAGAGTAACAATGTCAAGTTAGTGAAACCGAAATAACTGTACGTCACTACCTTACCTCACAACTATTATACCTTCCATTAAACACCTTTACATTAGATACAAAGCCAGAAAAGTCTACAAGGAACCACACTATACACCACAAATTGTGATTTCACACCTCGTGCCGGCTGTTCTAGAAGCACCCAAATTCTACACGTTGATTCAGAGAAGGGGCGTATCTTGGCAGAGGCCGGCCGAGCAGGGCGTGTATGACGTCACCTCTTGTGTTTATTGGTCCCGGCCGAGAGCTGCGTTCTAACTGATTGCAGAGAATCAGCTGGCGGAGCGCCGTACTGAGCCCCACGAACCAGCAGTACCATCTCGTACTATAGTAATATGGCATCAAGAAGAATGGAGACCAAACCAGTGATAACGTGTTTAAAGACACTCCTTATCATCTATTCCTTCATTTTCTGGGTAAGAATTTGCAACACAATATAGAATGAAATTCTCTATTTACCGTAGAGTAAAAATGAATTAAAAATATGTATGTTTTCTTGCAACGTTATAATATTTTTTTTGCAGCAGCAGCTGGTTCAGGTTAAAACAGGTACTGCACCTATTTTCCAGAATTAAGCATTAGCTGATTTGCTCTAGTTATGTCACTGCATCAGTGTTACTGGCAGGAGTCCACTGAGTCTATGAAACTATTTGCTAATGAAAACATAATGTGGGTTTATTGTGCTTTGTTTTTAATCGTGATCGGTAGAGAAAGCGTGCGTGCACGATTTGGGTCTCTTGTAAATATTTAGTGCAGAATGAATAAAACACTGATTTATGTGACTGTTACATCGGATATTCCTGTGCGCAAGTGCGTCTTCGTGCAGGAGGTTGTTGCATGTATATAGCCTGTGAGATAACATGCGTTTTCCTTTCTGTGTTGCACTTGGCATAGCTTGACTCCTACTTGGAATCGGGGTTTTCCCGTATGTTCACACTGAAGGGATAAATAAGCATGGGATTTTTACAGCAATGCAATAGCAGAGGATCAGCTTCTTCTTCTGAATGTCTTTCACGAAGCATAGCATGGTGTTGTCTGTAGTATACCATGGTATTAAAACATGGAGAAAATGTTTTTCATATAGCTGTCGTTTGGGTATATACAGTGAGAACTTTATACATTACTGCAATATGAAAATAAAATGGTTGTATAAAAATGATCCGGATAAGATGGTTGTATAAAAATGATCCGGATAAGATTTATCTTTTTTTTATCGTTTTCTGTGCACAATCACAATAACATGACAAGAAAATATTACATTTTTTCAGCGAGTCCTATTTTCTGAAATGTTGTTGGAACTAAATAATATATAAACCACTTGTTGAAAGTTTTTTATTATAACTTAACTTAAGATTTTCTCTATCTTATACGTGTATCTATGTGTATCATGTATATGTGCGTGGAAGGATATTTACATATATAGTGTGTGTGTGTGTGTGTGTGTATATATATAATATATATATATATATATATATATATATATATATATATATATATATATATAAAGCTTTATTTCTTGGCATGCTGCAGTATGCTGACCTCTGAACATGAAATGATGAATTGAAAATGAACTTCTAGCTTGGTTGCTTTTAGAATGCCAGGAATGGATAACATCTGACATATGGATTGGAATTACTGTGTGTATATTTTCAATGTCTGATAAATGAGATGTGGGTTTTTTATTTTTATTTATTGCATCTGTAACCTAGTTTGTGGGCTTGTCCAGACCATTTTCAGACATAGCTTCTTTTAAAGTCATACAGACTTCACATACATTACATAGCCTAAAGGTATACTTTACGGTAGGAAGTGATGTACATTTGTACAATATTCTGTGGCATTACAGAACAAGTACAGTAAACGTGACATAAATAGTAATATACTGCACTGCAGGACTTTAAGGTAACAATATAATACAAGTTATTTATGTTATCTGTGGCAGGCATTAGGAAGGTACAACAAAATATTTCCGTTTGGTTGCTTCTGCAGAACTGGAGAGTATGACAGCTGCAGAAGGGCATACATTTAGGAAAAAGCTTTAAGAAAAGCATAACGGAACTAAGTGGATGGCTGCTGCCTTCTGAAATTGAAGGTCAGACCAAACTGAAAAACTTTCATTGTGACAGTTGCATTTGACTTGTTCTTCAAGATGGAAATGTGCCATCTCCTTAAAGACTGGTGGTTATGGGAATATATATTTTTAGTTTACTTGCCTGTTATCCAGGTAAACTGGCAAGACAGGAGTGTTTATTTACAGGAGCAACCTGGCGTCATAATACATGTAGTACCTGGCTATAAATTGTGGAAACTGCCACTGAAAAATTCTCTCTATGCTTCATAAGTGTATGTTTTGGCCTTAACAAGTACTGTTGTATGGTTGTCCTGTTGTCATGATCCCCATGAATACTGGGATTTCGTGTGAGACCATCAACAATCTAAGGTAAGACATTAATGTTGGGATAGATGTTTAAGTATAGCATGCTGCTATAGTTGGCCCGGTTGGTCTTACAAATGGCTACAAGGATGTAGCTAGGTGTTTGTAATCTACTGAGTATATTTTTGTGAGCAACATATCATGTCGAGAACTATCTAAATGAATGCCTCCAACAGGTGCAGTAATGATGGTCTAAAAACAACATCTTTGATAAGTTTAGGTGGAATAGCTGAAAATGCTACTTATAGTGCTTGGAGGGCAGCATTTTGAAAGATGCGCCCATTTTTTAAGTGATAGGTGTCCAGGGGGGGGGGGGTAGCACTACGAGTACAAAATGGAATTTGCTTGCTACACCCCTAGGTGGATAAGACTAAGCAGATTTGATTTAGAGTGGTCTGAATATCTTTGTTGCATAACAAAAGTGAGATATGCTTTTTTTCTTGCTTTTTTTATGGATGATTTCACTTCAACAGTAGCATTTCTTTGTTTTAAATTGTATTCGTTACTAAGTATATCAATGAATTATAAACTGAGTGAAGTTAGCTGCTTCATCTAAACATGTTTGATTAACAAGGTGCTGGTGTTCTTTCCGAGGTGTATACTGTTTCATTATTTTGTTGTCATTTGCAATATTCAGCAGTTTAGGAGCAAAGCATTGGTATGACCTTCAAAGTGGGGGTACTTAATTATTATCGCAACCAGATTTCCGAAGGCCACCAACTCGTCATCTGTGTGCGAAAACAGGCATGTTACATTGAAAGGGGTCTGTTAGGAAGTAAGTTGTACTGTGTCACAGTGGGTATGAGGCAGCAGGAGGAATAAGGGTGAAATGCCGTACTCCTCTGTGGAACACTTCATGTCTTCCGGGAACTGCACAGAGGCACCGCACTGGGCAAGTTCTGCATTCCTGATTACTGATCATAACTGCGTACAGAAGTCAGGCTTGCATGTGTGGTATCAGGTTAAAAAAGGGGGTTTTCTGTTCTGTAAAGCCAGGAAGGCATTTACGAAGTGTTGTGCTATGCACAGCAAGTACATATCATTACTGAAAAAAAACTGTGGGATTGATGTCTGTAAACCTCTGGCAAGAGAACTACATGTTTGAGTAAGTGGTTGAAAGTGTCAAGTGAATTAACGTGCCTTCTCCGAGACCGGGCTGTAACAGAGGGTGGGTGACAACTGATCACATACATGCAAACTGAGGGTTCAGAATAAGGCAGTGACTTCCTCTCAGTGAGCCATGTTCCCGACCCCCTTGATAGGTTAACTGACATGGCTTCTTTAAAACTGTACAAATTACGGTCCTTCAGAAATCTGGTTGCGATAATACACAAGTACCAAAGTGGGTGTGGCTTTATTGAGGTGGAGCTAATATCAGATGAGAAACTAATGCAGTATAAGCACAAGTTCATAATATTAGGGCAGTGCTGATTGCTGATAGGTTCCCAAGTTGTTACTAGGGTAACAACCACAAGGGTCCTTACAAACCTAGCTGCACACCACAGACCATTTGGATCCTGAGTATCATGGGCATTTAAGAAGTCGTATAAGTAGTAAAAGATGAACAGGATTTTGCTCAGGATGGGTATTGATTCTTCTGCTGAAACACTGGTGATAAATCAGTGTATTAATTTGATTACCGTGTTTCAAAAAAAACTTCTCTTTAAATTCACAACAGTGTGTGTGTGTGTGTGTGTGTGTGTGTGTGTGTGTGTGTGTGTGTGTGTGTGTGTGTGTGTGTGTTTTCTACCATTAAACACAAATTTCAGACAAATTGCCATTCATGGTATTTTAAACATTTTAACTTCTCCCAAGCGTCAGTCTGAATAAGGAAAAAGCTAACCTTTTTTAACTGAATATTATTACATTTTGTGTAATAAATTAATTGATTTTAAAACAACTGTTAACATCGAAGTGATAGGAACTGATTATATGAAGCTGTGGTATGAATGCCCTCTGCCCATTAAACACCAGTTGCAGACAAATAACCATTCATTAACTTCTGTTAATTTAAAATAAAATCTATCTTTTGAATCTGCGCAGGACTTTAGGAATGTGGAAATAGAGGGTTGTCATAGTCTTCAGTTGCATTTTATTGTATATTAACCAGTTTTAGTAAATCTGCATTGGTGTTATGAAATGAACACTTGGATTAAGTTATTGTAACTTTTCTAATGCTGTCATTAGCATAGCCTGGACAAATGCATTTTTTTTGTTTTTGTTTCACTAATGACTGCTCACAAGATATTTAGTGCTACAAAGCAAAGGAGAGGCAAAGCTTCTACATCTATCAACACTGTGCTTTCTCTGTGTAGCAAACAAGCTGTGAGCCAGAGTTTTTGTAACTTATTCAGTATAGTGAGGCAAACATAATGAGTAAACGAACATATTTTAGTAATGATCAGCATTTGTTGTATCATAATATTGACAATGGAGAGACAGGTATCCACTGCAAGTTACTGAAATTTGTATTTTAAACATTTTCTAAACCAAGACATCATGACAACAGGCATATTACAGGAATTAGACACAGATGGATGACTAAACAGAAAAAGGAACATGTTAAATGAAAATCCAAGTGTGTCGTACTTTTGAAACCCATCACTTCAAGGATGTAGACAGAATGGATCTGGCTTAGAAAAGAGTAGCCAAAGAGACACATGGTCTTTACGAGAAATCCTGTGGAAAAAGAGTAAATTCACTGGCTGTGTAGTATTATGTATAAAGAGAACCAAAGTTTGGTAGAAAATAAGTGTGTGGGGGGGAGGGATACAGTCTAGATGTTTGTTTCAGGAGTGATTGGAAATGTTACTTTCGTAGCATTTTTTAAGGAAAAATACAAAATAAAATATTTTAAAAAGAGGGGGTCAGAATGTCAGATGTTTGAGGAGGTGGTTACAGTTGAAATATAAAGACATAGTGGGCCTATGCCCCAGTTTCCCTGAAGAAATGGTGTCTTCAGGCGTAGATGCAGTCTAGCAGTTTCAAGCAGGGCATCGGTCTTTGGGTTTAATTTAGAGAATCAAGGTTGTGAGCTGCTAATAAGGTTCCTTCTGAGGTAGTAGGGTTGATTTCCTCAGAATCTGTTTGATTACTGTGTGAAACTGGGCAAGTTACTTAACCAGTCAGTGTTTGTGGATCTCCTCTGAAAGTTATCCAGCCTGGTTAGCAATTTAAGTAAATAAGTAAAGGAGAATACAAGCTCTTAATTAAATAGGTTTGGCAGTTTGTGGATCAGGGAGGTATAGAGCAATGTGTGGGGTATTGTCTTTTTGTTGCTAGATTCCATAATTCTGTGTAATCAACAGCGTGTGTATAATATGTATATATGTGTGTATATGCATACTATGATGCGGACCCTACCTACACACTCACATATAACACTGAAAACTCATTTCACTGAAACTTAAATGGTTGTACTTTTCTATGAAATGGGTTCAGAAGTGTGTATAAAGGATGCAGTGGTGTCTTTTCTTACCGTAGAAGTTATTAGGAAAGTGAGTCTAGCACAGTATTTGTGAACTGCAGTGGTCAACATCATGTTGTATCCCCAGATTTGCAGATAGGTTGGTACTAGGCTATCGGCCCTAAGGCCTATGCAAGCCTAGCCATAACAATTCCCTGAAAATTTTTTCCCACAATATTTACTTCTCTGGGCCCCTGTCTAGCAGGGCGACTGACATGATCCCCGGGGTGAATTTCCTATCTCCCATCCAATCATCAAGGTTCCTTTTGAAGAGGGCCAATGAGGCGCTCTGCTTGACATGTATGGGCAGTCTATTCCAGAGTATGGGGAGTCTCTGGGTCAGGAACCTATCCCTCCAGCATGTTTTGTTCATTGTGATGATAAGGTTTAGATTCCTGGAGCGTGTGGCTCTGAGGGATTGTGATTTCTTTAAGTGGAGCATGTCCAACAGCTCAGAGTTTGACATGGCCTTGTATGTTATGCAGAGATCGCCTCTGAGTAGACGATATGCCACAGAGTATAGCTGGAGTTTTTTTTAGACGGTCAGCATATGGCATCTGCTTTAGGTCTATGATTCTTTTAGTGAGGTATTTCTGTAGCCTTTCCAGCTGTTGCAGATGTCTTGTGAGGTACATACCAAATGGGGCATTATACTCTATAATGGGTCTAATGAGGGATGAGTACAGTGGGACAATGACCTCTTTTTTTCTGGATGAAAAGCCCTTAGTGATGAGGTGTGCCACGTAGAAGGATTAGCTGACTGTTGTGGTGCTGTGGTTATCGAAAGTGAGACCACTGTCCACTTGTGTCCCTAAGTTTCCCATCACACTTTCGGTGTTTAGTGACCTGCCACCTATGTGGTAGTTCATGGGGTACATGTTTTTTTCCATAGGGGATAACTATACATTTCTTGGCATTAAGCTTGAGCCCATGGCTCTGGCACCAGGCATCTGTTTCTGTAAGGCCCTTTTGTAGAATATCCACATCATTTGGGGATTCAATAACGGCTCCCAGTTTGCAGTCCTCTGCAAACTTTGTTAGCCAGAGTCCCTTAGTGTTGGCCTGTACTTCAGAGAAGTAGATGCCGAACAAGAGTGGTCCCAGGACTGAACCCTGAGGTACTCCACTTGTCACTTGTCTGGAGCTGGATTCGGCTACTATTACAGTCTGGGTTCTGTCAGTAAGCCAGTTGGTAACCCATCGAGTGACGTAGGGATTCATGCCCAGCTTAGTAAGTTTATCTATGATTCCAGAGTTGGGGATGGTGTTGAAGGCCTTGGCAAGGTCCAGATAGGCTGTGTGGACCGCCTTACCCTCATCCACAGCTCTGGAGACAGGTTCAAAGAAGTCAATCAGATTCAGGAGACAAGATCGGCCCTTCACAAACCCAAACTGGGTAGGGTCCAGTGTCTGAAGGTTGCCAATGTCTTTGTTTATAAGTTCGATGATAATGCGTTCCATGCCCTTGCAGATCAGGCTTGTCAGACTGATGAGACGGTAGTCCCCGGGATCCAAGGTGGATACTCCCTTGTGGAGCGGGATAACTGTAGCTGTGCACCACTCAGTGGGCATGAAGCCTGAGGTGAGGCTATGCTTAAACATGACACTTGGGTGGGGTGCCAGTTCATTTTGTAGTTCATGTAGTACACAGCCTGGGATGTCATCTGGTCCCATGAATGCTGTATTATTAACTTTGGAGAGTGCTGTTTCTACCTGTATGGCTGTGATTATCAGAATTTGGCAATCTTTTGGTATTGAGATGGGCCCTTTAGGGGATGAGAGGGGAGTGAAGTTGGCACTAAATCGATCTGCCAGGATATTGGCAATATCCTTGGGATCAGTATATTTAATGCCATTTTTTTGTAGCTCAGAGCAGATCTGAGCATTGCCATTTAGATTCTTGACATAACTATAGAATGCCTTATGGTTGTCTTTGGAATCTTTGGCAATTTTATTTTTGCAACTAGCTTTTGAGGATTTTATGAGGGATCTCAGTTTCTTACTGAGGCTGGTGAGGGAGTTTTTTGCATCCTGGGATTTTCCTCTTTTCTGCAACAGTTTCTTCCTTCTGTTGTATAGTTTGTTCATAGCAGGGGACCACCAGATTGGCTCCCTTTTTTTGGAGAAGAGCATCTTGGTTCTGTTTGGGATGGCATGGTTCATGCACGAGTGGATGTGCTCGTACAGTGCCTTAGTGTAGGCTTCTGCAGTTGGACTTCCAGATCCCGTCTGCATGGGTGTTGTGAAGTTTGTCACTTCTGACTTCAGTAGCATGAAGTTGGCTTTGGAGAAGTTTAAGGAGGTTTCCTTACTGGGGGTGGGGGTGGGATGTGGATGTCAAGGGTGATTTACTTATGGTCAGACCTGACCAATGAGGGGGTGACCACTAGTGTGGAGCATCTATCTCCCATGTTGGTAATGACCAGGTCTAGGATGTTGGAGCCCTTGGTGGGACAATGGATTAGTTGATCCAGGATGTTGGAATTTATGAATTCCAAGAACCGCTGGGAAAAGGAGTTCGTACCCGAGTAGTTTTCCCGATTAATGGCAGGGTAGTTGAAATCATCCAGTATTAGGGTGTTTGGTTGTATCGTAATATTTTCCAGTATGTTTAGGAAGGTGTAGTGAGAATCTTGGGGTATGGTGGGGGATCTGTAGCAAGCTACAATTTTGGATTGCAGTCTTACCTAGTGTTAGTTGCACCTGGAGCATTTCAGATGCATTGTGTTGGGCAACTAGCCTGGAGGTGTGAATATCCTTGGTGAATGTAGACATTCCTCCACCTTTAGTGTTTCGGTCTTGGTTTTGTGGCTGAAAAGTGTGGTAAGAATTGTAGCCTGGTATTGCAGGGGTGCTTTCTGGAGCCTTGAACCAGGTCTCAGTCACTGCACAGATATCTATGTTCTCCATTTTTAGGAGTGCCTCGAGAGATTGCATTTTGAGGTTTAGACACTCTCAGCGTTCTCTCAAACACTGATTCATTGTGTGTGGTGTGGGTGTTTTCTTTCCCCCATAGTTGTGTCGTCATGGAGTTCATATATATGAAGTAAGGGGAGGGGTTGCAGTTTTAATTTTGCAAGCATTAAGTTTATTTGGTACATGGGTAGTGGCATGTCGACGTTTGTGGTGTTGATATTTTGAGGTCAACATTTGCGTCTGTCCACTATTTCGTTGTGTGTGTGTGTGTGTGTATGTATGTATTTATTTATATGTATATTTATATTTATATATATATATATATATATATATATATCTATATATCTATATATATATATATATATATATATATATATATATATATATAAAAAATGTACACAATATTTATATATAAAGTGGCTTCTTAAACTCCTATACAGCAGTACTTAGAATATTCAAGCTCTTTGTGTATGTTCAAAAACAGTATGCTGTAACATTTAATGCACATAATTGTTTTAACATGGTTTCAGTTATATGTTCATTTATGTATCTTTACATATTGTCGTAAGTCTTGTCTGAAAACAGATCATATTTTTGACTAGCATTCTCACTTCTTTAACAAAAAGAGAAAAAAAAAATAATAGTTATTGGAAATTTCTGTTTTGAGAGAGAATTAGCAATAATTTTGCCAAAGACCATTACATCTACATCTCAGCAGAGGATTAAATCCACATAATATTTTCATATGTGATTAACAGTGAAAATGCTTTTTGCAGCAGGGTTTGAATGACCTGTGATCATAGTGGGTGAATTTATAAGACCTGACAATATGAGACAGATTACCTTCCCCTCTCTGGGGAATATCCATGACTGCCCCCCCCCCCCCCCCCACAGACAAGCCTGAATCTACCATTTTTAATTGAATGTTAAATTTTGAAAATGTGACTAAAGTAATAGCATTCTGTCTCTCTGAGGGGCTGCTTGGTTGAAGTGGGAATATTTAAGTGGGGGGATAAAGGGTCTGGACATGCAAAAATGAAATTTCTTTTTTTATTTTGTATTTTAATGTTTGCTTAAGAACAACAGTATATTTGTTATGTTTGTCTATGCTAGATCTATCTCTAGGCAGTATTTGGAAAATGTAAAGCAATTCCAGTTTCCACACTGAAATATGTGCTTTTATACTGCCTCATTGTGTACATACCTGCTAAGTGTAAGCTTCTTTCAGAGTGAGCAGTGCTTTGTCAAACAAGCTCTTTGTTAGAATCCCAAATGTAAATGGATTAATAAAAAGAAAAAAACAAGTGTAGAGAACTTTTATACTAGAATGTGATCATTTTTATCAAGTTTAAAAATAGCAAACCCAAGTCAGAAAACTTGTTGCATATCACAGTGGTCCTGATTAAACAGACTATTAACAAAATAAGTAACTAAGCAAATATATAGGGGTCTCACTGGGTGAGTTGTAGTTATATTCTTGAAAACAACAGTTTAAGCACATACAGTTGGAGATTCTGTCCCATTCATGTAGACATTTGTACAGGCTTTGCAGGGTTTAGAATTCGCAAAAGAGCACTTCCTCATTGCTATTGTCAATTCAGTACACACACATTTTGTGTGTGTGTGTAAGTGTAAGTAGCATGCACATGTCTAGTGTTATAGAAAACATGTTATTTGATAAAAACAAGTTTAGTTTGGTGGCTGGACTGTAAGCAGAGAGTAGAAATGTTGACAGTGGTGGGTTAGATGATAAAAGTACTTATTTCCAGGTTGCTAGTGAGAACACAAAGCACCCTCTTGGGTGCCTGAATGATGCCCTCCCCCCATACAGTGTAATGTTTGATCTAGGAGAGGCTTAATGGTTGTTGGAATACTATCCTTAAGCTCACCTTTTTCATGTTCTTTGAGTGTTGCAAACCAAAATTGCAGCACACAATGTGAATCATAGTGAGTTCTAATAAACTGAATTGTTAGCCACAGAATCCCAGTGGACATTCTGCTTTGATTTTGTAAGATTGAGACTTTTGTCATGTGTTGGTATGGTGAGTTTCCCATGTATAATATGTATATGACCCTTTACCTTAGAGGTCCCCCATATTGGAGTGTAATATACATACATATGTAAGCTACTGAACCAGGTAATTTCATTTATCACCCTTTTGTCCTTATCAGTAACTGAACCTAGTTCATACTGACTGTGTAAGCCCCCTGTTCTATAACAACCATAAGCAGAACATTTTAGTTTAACTAAAAGGCTTCTTCTCTGACCCCTAAATACAAGAAAGCTTCACTAAGCTTTATTTGCATAAGACAATGATCTCTACAACACCCCACCATGAAATCTAAACGGCATAAAACACGGCTTCACAGAGCCTTTTGTCCCTGTCCCTTTATGGATAGCTCTCTTCCCCCCAGCACCACAATATTTACAACAGTCCATAACAGGTGCCACTCCCCATCTTGACTGAAGGACTTTTTCTGCTTAACAGTTGCACCACCCAACCTTATTCCTAAATTCACAGACCCTACACATTTCCCGCAAAAATAGACAGTAAACCCTATCTAAAAGTTTAAGAATGTGTCCCTAACTTCTCTAACATTATTTACTGCCCGTGAAACCCTAGCTGAACAGAGGAAGTATACACAGACATACACTAAAAACAAAATAACATGAAAAACCACACTCATCTACTCAAAAATGTATATATCACACATTAGCTAATGTGCCATGGCCACCGTGACTGGCGGTGGGATATCAGGGACCACATCAAGAGGTGTACCCAAGCAAATGAAATAAGGGAAGTAAGTCACTTTACAGAGGAGTCATTTCAGATACTTTGTCAAGTTCTGTAAGTCATTTCATTGTAAAAAATGGTACTGAACCAGTGTAGTGAAAGGCGGCAAAAAGGTGCCAGTCTTAAACCAGCAGTTGTTTGTACTGAGTGTTATGTAAGGTGTAAAGAATGACCAAATGAATAGATGTAGCAGAAATTTTCAAAATATTTCTAAACGGAGTGGGAGGGGGGGCCATAGAGGGCAGATGTGCACTACATTTCCTTAAAGGGAATGCATTGGGATGAATATAAGCAAGGCTAGGGGATGCTGTCAGGGAACACTGATTGACAGAAAGGCAGCTGGAATATGTTTTCTGTGGATATATATGACCAAATACATTAAGTAGAGATTATCATATACATGAGAATCTTAACTATGTAAAGGGGAAGCTGAATTCCCATGATTTAGTGTGATCTACCAGAAAAGCAGGAATGATCCACCATCTCCATGAGGTATTTGTTTTTTGTTGTACATCTTTTCACTGTTATTATTTTCTAAGAATTGTGGCGTCTATGGTGGTTAGAGAAACTCTGTTATAGGAATATTTCCCCTTTCTGGTTTTGTTTATGACACTGTGACATTTATGTGTGATAGTAGACTGATATTTCTTATAGCAGATGCATAGTGAAAAAGGAGTCAAGTCTCTTTTGGAAGACTGTAAAATAAATCAGCTTTACTGTCGCATTATCTTGCCAGGAAAGCAAACAAAATTACATTTCAATAAATTGACAGGTATGACTCTAAAGGTTTTTATTATATTTTCCAGTATTGTAGCTTATATTTGAAATGGTTATTGTAGATGTTAACTTATTTATAGGTAGATGGTGAAATTCAGAATAAACAGTGGGAATTGACTGCTGCAGCTGATTATTGACAGAAATCACGTTAGGAACAAGACTGAGCAGTTACTGAAGCAACATTGACAATATCCAGGTGAAGCATAATTTAACAGTTAGTTTAGCAGCACATGAATTATCCAGGTGAGGCATGATTTAAAGGAGTCATTAGTACAGAAATATATGAATTAATCAGGTAAGGCCCAGTGCAACAGCATTTGAATTAACTAGGTATGGCTACTAGGGCAGCAATACATGAATTCTGCAGATGAAGCATAATTTAAAGAAGCCATTAGTGCAGCACTGTATGAATTAAACACATGAGGCCTAGTGCAGCAGTGTGTGAACTAATCAGGTGCAGCAACACCACTTATCCAGATGAAGTATAGTTTAAAAGACTGTTGGTGTAGCAGTGTTTGAATTAACCAGGTAAAGCATGGTGTAGCAATGTTTGAATTAACCAGGTAAAGCATGGTGTAGCAATGTTGGAATTAACCAGGTGAAGCATGGTGTAGCAGTGTTTGAATTAACCAGGTGAAGCATGGTGTAGCAGTGTTTGAATTAACCAGGTGAAGCATGGTGTAGCAGTGTTTGAATTAACCAGGTGAAGCATGGTGTAGCAGTGTTTGAATTAACCAGGTGAAGCATGGTGTAGCAGTGTTGGAAATAACCATGTGAAGCATGGTGTAGCAGTGTTGGAAATAACCATGTGAAGCATGGTGTAGCAATGTTGGAATTAACCAGGTGAAGCATGGTGTAGCAATGTTGGAAATAACCATGTGAAGCATGGTGTAGCAATGTTGGAAATAACCAGGTGAAGCATGGTGTAGCAATGTTGGAAATAACCAGGTGAAGCATGGTGTAGCAGTGTTTGAATTAACCAGGTGAAGCATGGTGTAGCAGTGTTTGAATTAACCAGGTGAAGCATGGTGTAGCAATGTTGGAAATAACCAGGTGAAGCATGGTGTAGCAATGTTGGAATTAACCAGGTGAAGCATGGTGTAGCAATGTTGGAAATAACCAGGTGAAGCATGGTGTAGCAATGTTGGAATTAACCAGGTAAAGCATGGTGTAGCAAGTGTAGCAATGTTGGAAATAACCAGGTGAAGCATGGTGTAGCAATGTTGAAATTTACCAGGTAAAGCATGGTGTAGCAATGTTGGAATTAACCAGGTGAAGCATGGTGTAGCAATGTTGGAATTAACCAGGTGAAGCATGGTGTAGCAATGTTGGAATTAACCAGGTGAAGCATGGTGTAGCAATGTTGGAAATAACCAGGTGAAGCATGGTGTAGCAATGTTGGAATTAACCAGGTGAAGCATGGTGTAGCAATGTTGGAAATAACCATGTGAAGCATGGTGTAGCAATGTTGGAAATAACCATGTGAAGCATGGTGTAGCAATGTTGGAAATAACCAGGTGAAGCATGGTGTAGCAATGTTGGAAATAACCAGGTGAAGCATGGTGTAGCAGTGTTTGAATTAACCAGGTGAAGCATGGTGTAGCAGTGTTTGAATTAACCAGGTGAAGCATGGTGTAGCAATGTTGGAAATAACCAGGTGAAGCATGGTGTAGCAATGTTGGAAATAACCAGGTGAAGCATGGTGTAGCAATGTTGGAATTAACCAGGTGAAGCATGGTGTAGCAATGTTGGAAATAACCAGGTGAAGCATGGTGTAGCAATGTTGGAATTAACCAGGTAAAGCATGGTGTAGCAAGTGTAGCAATGTTGGAAATAACCAGGTGAAGCATGGTGTAGCAATGTTGAAATTTACCAGGTAAAGCATGGTGTAGCAATGTTGGAATTAACCAGGTGAAGCATGGTGTAGCAATGTTGGAATTAACCAGGTGAAGCATGGTGTAGCAATGTTGGAATTAACCAGGTGAAGCATGGTGTAGCAATGCTGGAATTAATCAGGTGAAGCATTGTGTAGCAATGTTGGAATTAACCAGGTGAAGCATGGTGTAGCAATGTTGGAATTAACCAGGTGGAGGCATAACTTGAAGGCTCAAAGCAGCAAACAGTAGCTGACAAAATGGGACCTTTAAAGGAAGGTAAGAAGGTGCCACATTTAACTAGGGTAATTTTGTCAGATGAAGAAAAGTACAGAATTTTAAAGTGTTAAATCTGCATTTCTTCAGGTGACCATCTTTCAGACGGCATACTTTGAGAAAGAAATATGGATTGAAATAACATAATTTGGGTTGAACATTTTCTGTCACTGTATACACATCGGGGGGATAGGTTCAAATGACTGGTTATCTCAAAACCCGATAACCCTTCTTTTGTGGCAAGCAACAACTTGCTTAATAGTAGTGCAGTGTGTTTTGAATCTGAAGATAGTCTATTATTTAATTTATTTTGTTTTGTTTTACATTGCATCAGTATTCTGTGTTAAAGCATGACCACTTTCTTCGTGCTACCAGCCTTGCCAATACTTGCTGTATTTCATTTTTCTTGTCAGTGTTATGTTGGCATTTTTTCTGCAGAGTAATCATTTGAATAGCAATTTAGAGCACTGTGACTTTCATTGTACATTTCTTGTAGAACTATATACACTACAGAATTCTGTAGCTATAAAAAAATTATACTGAATGTGCATTATGTTCTGCAGAGGCTGTAGCAGGAAGCAGCAGCATAGGGGTGAGTTAGTATGTCATGCTGGCAAAATGTATTTTTTTTTTTTTTTTTGCAATGAAATGCACTATTTGAAGATCTATCTTTTCAGCATAAACAATTTAATTGAGCTGCAGATAGGTCTGTCTGTATTTAACATAAATTGGAGAAACTTAAAGCACACCCAGGAAAAATCAAGTATCAAAAACTGGAATATAACACTTTTATTACAAAGGTACCGAAAATACAACACATATTATAAAGGTATCTGAGAGTCTTTTCAGTAGGGCTTTAACTCATTGCCTGGTACCAAGTGAAAAATGTATTTTAAGCAAGTTTTATTAGTATTAATGACGTCATATAGTCAAAGAAATTAAATCTTTTATAAAGAAGTTCTAGTGCCTGCAATGTTGAGTGTAATAGTCAAACAGAATGACGAGCAAGTGTGGCATGTTGTAAGTTTAGAAGCTTATTATACAAAAGTTGTATGAATGTATTCTTAGTCATCAGAATTAACTAGGGTACTGCTTCCTGTATTTTTTTTTTAGTTTTTCAGTCCACGTGTAAATCTCATTACTCAGAAATGGAAATTAACTGTGTTCCTCCTTATATTGCGCAGATTGTGTACATGGCATACAGGTACATTTTTCAGCCATATCTCCCGGAGCATGAATTTAGAGTAGTGTGATTTACTTTATAGCCATTAGACGCTTTCCCAAGCTGCTGTTACATTCTTAGCGCTACCCCCATACCCATTAAAGACATTCTAGTGCCAGATAGTTTCATCAAATTAAAAAAGCAGATGGCAGAATTATACAGTGCTTCAAAAGCTTACTGTAGAACTTGCAGAATCCTAAGTGGTGTTACTAATGCATATAAGTGGGCAGGATGTGCAAACATTTGTGGAATCTGCCATAGTAGTGAAAAGTTCACCATGTTTCAGACTCAAACTCTAATATTAGAGTGTGGATGGAGGTTGGGATATAATGTTCCTGTGTAGGACTGATATTGATGTTCATGCCAAAGTCCTGCTGGCCCACAAAGTCCTTATGTGTTTTGATAATTTGAGAGAACTTATCCGCTAAGTAGGAATTCCAGTGACGTATCCATGCAAGAAAACAGAATACTGTGTATACAAGCAGAAGGCAGCCTTGCACAGGGCATGTTTGTACTTCATGTGAGACAGTTGTCTTGTCAGTATAATACCCAAAGCCTAGTTGTTTTTTTACGGTTTTAAACCTTATGGTATTAAACGTTTTTTTTAATTTGGTTTACTTAGCTCACCAGGTGTGAATACTACATTTTTAATTTTCTAGTCTCCTATAACTTCTAACTCGTCTACCTATTCTGTGGAGATCATTGCCTATAAACTGGAATAACTTGGAGCACACAGCAGTATTATTCCGGGATCAAAAGCTGGATTACAACACTTTTGTAACCTTCCTCAGGAGGGCTTTAGCTCATTACCCAGTAACAACTTCCTAGAATGCAGCTCGCATGTTGGATACTCTTCAACCTAATGCCTGGCCTGAAAGAAAAATGAGACATGGAAAACAGCAGAAGTCCAGTCTTACCAGTGCATGAAATTAAGTCAAGCAGCACACTAAGCCTACACAGATTCACAGAAGCTAGGCATAGATTCCATGAAAAAAAAATAATTGGCACCAAAGAAGGTGTTGTAGAGTGTGTCTTTAAAGAGTTTTATATCTTTATCAAGATTTTGGCATGTCTGCTTTAATAAAGAATGTCATTACTTAGGAAGTCTAGGCAGGTGACATTTGGTCAAATTGTGATTTTTCAAATGTTTCAGTGGCCGCTGCAGATAGATGCATCTCTTTACCTCTCCAAAGTGCCATATTAGTGGTTGACATGCAGTATTCTGCATGTCTTGCATGGTGGTACTGGTGGGGTTTTACTGAATATGAAAAGTCATGCCCCGCCCTGATTACATGTGTTGGGTCCTTTTTCATTTTCATCAGAGGTATGCTCAATGTAGTGTTCTTTACTCTTCTTGTACCCCTAGAACCATGCACTACAGTTAGAGCCACGCAAATTGTACAAGGATCACCCATAGCAGAATAATACTTGTTCTTCAGCTTTGGCTGAATTTGCAAATAAATTAGCTCATCATTTTTTGTTTTTACTTTTTTTAAGGTTGCATCACTTTTCACTATCTCTTGTTTTCTCTCTGGTAGACTAGTTGTGTGCTTCTGGTAGGTTCAGGAAAATTGGCCTGAAGGAAGGATTGCGATCTAAGTTGTAACCCCTTCTTGATGGTTCATTTTAAAGTATCTAAGAACCTTGCCCAAAACATGGGTACCAGCACCAGTGTCTGTTGGTGATGATCCCTGGCAAGTACCTGCTGACCAGGTAATCCACCTAGCCTGACCAGGTGTAACTCAAAAAAGTCTGCACAGTGGCTTCACACAGCCTATCAACTACAAGGTAAAGGGTGGGATTGGGGTGCAGACTCCATCTGCTTTAATTCATCCAGCTCCTAAGCCTTGCTGTGGACTTCAGTAGTTGAGACAGCAGCAAAGAGCTTTGGCCAGAGGGTGTTACCATGGCAGTTGCACAAGGCCCTGTTGGTGGACCCCAGTAGAAGTGGCAGCCTTCAACATAAAGAAAGACCTTACATGAAACATTAGTAAGGAAGGGAGTCTGTGGATTTGACTAGTAGGTACCGACAGGCTAGGAAGATGGTAGCTGTGGTTGTCTCTAAACAAAGGTCTCATTGAGGGAGAGGTGTGCAATGACTTTCAGATAGCTTGCAAGAACCCTTTTGAGGCTATCTGGTGACTCAGGAGATGGAGAGGGTGCACTGCCCAGGCTGTTCTTAGCAAGGGTGGAGAACCTTGAACCCGTGGACATTGTTGGAAGGTGGAAAGAATACTTTGAGGAACTTCCAAATGGAATGTGAAAGGGATATTCTGAGGATCACCAAAAACTGGTGAACATGCCCTGCTTTAAAGGGGCACTGCAAAAAGCAGCTGGTGGGATTGGAGCCATCTGTGTAAATGAGGTCATTGTTATGATTAATCACTTTCATTCTAGAAATGGTGAAGGCATTCTACAGTGTTAGGGTGTAATGGTTACACCTCAGCACCGTAAAAATCTACTGCCGATCATTAGCAGACCGGGGTTCTGCTGTGGCAACCCCTAACCGGGAAAAGCCGAAAGAAGAAGAAAATAAGGGTGTAATGGTTAACATGGCTCTTCCTTATTACATGGAAGGCAGCGACAGTACCTCTGTACTGCCAAAGTGAGATTAGCAGTCTCCTTTTTCAAAAAGTGACAGAGTGGTTCCATTTTTTAAAAGGTCATGTTTCTCAGCTTCCCTGTTGAAGTCTGTGCCAGGGTGCTGGAAAACATGCTTCATCCAGTAATGGAGACCCTGATTTATAAGGAACATTGCATATTCCTTCATGGCTTTAGAGCAATTGATGAACTGTTTGGCCTTGTACAGGTATTGGAAAGGCCATGGGGATTTGCCAGTACTGATATGATTGTATACCTGGAATGTTTTGGAGGAGGTCCTGCAACAGTACAGGATCCAAGGGCTAGTGTTGTGTGCCATGTTGTCTTTACATTTGAGATACAATAGTTTTGTTTTGCATTTTTAGCATTAACTTGAATACTTTGAAGTAGGTTATAGGACTCTGTGCCAAAGACTCGTCTTGTCTTCCTTAATGTTCATAATTTAATCTCGGGCATATAAGCCTAGATGATTAAGGCTATGGGCTGTTAATGAGCTGCTTCCTGTAGTTCAGATTTTGAGTCTGTCAGCCTCCATATGCCTAGTGTAACTGAGCAAATCATTTAACCAGCCAGTGCTCTGAGGCAATTGGAAAAAATTGGGCTAGGCTCCTCCATGGTCTGCTGCTATACCTAGCAGCTGCCTATGAACCTAAGAGTAACAAGATATAGAGTAAGCAGTTTGGGAACATTAGGGTTACATTTTTTGTTGGCAGATGATTATCTCTTAGTTTCAGGAGACTGTGATCTCCGTTATACACTGGCGTAATTCACTGCTGTGTGTGTGGAGTACATGTTACTAGGAATCTTATCCTACTCAACTTTGTTTTTGGCTTTTATTACCATTTACTTGACTATAACTGCATTTAGTTTAATTTATTGATTTATTGTCTTGAGAGACTGATTAAATGTGCTGCATTCTGTTTCACTTTCTGTTGTGAGATGTTAAACCAAGGCTCCATCTGCTTGAGTTGGTACTATCATTGTGCTTCCATTTTGACAGCTGTTTCTCAGAGTTGTTGACATGCAGCTCACCCAGACCAACTGCTGCATGCTAGCATGTATTACAGATAGGTAGGCAAACTCATTAGTGGCAACCAGGGGCAATTCTGACAGTGATCTAGATTACCCACTGCCTATCTTATACGGCTTATTGCTACTCTGTGCATAGTAAATAAACAGTGCACTTGCTGAGTACAGTGTTTGGCACCAGGGTATTGGATCCTCACTATTCTGTATTTCGAATAAATGTATCCAGATCTCACCCACTAACAAGACCACATCTTTGATTTCTGTTGCCTACCCAGTTTTTGGCAGTATTACAGACTTTATTTAATCACCTAAACTCTGCACAGGTAAATTAAGTACAGTCACAAGTCAATTATGTTAATTTTAACTCGATAAATCGAGTTAAAGGCATTTCAAAAGCAAGAAAGAACTTTAAAACTTTCTTGAAGTTGGTCACTGAGGTGCAGTTCTATCTGTCCGAGTTAATGGTAGCTCAGGTAGATGTAAAAGATTCCACGGCACCTGTCATAGGGTAAGTTCTCTGATGCCGTAGACAAATTTCCTCATAGTATAAATACCACTTCCATGTCTCCCATGAAAAGAGGCTAGTAGTCTAGTTGGACTAACCCATTCTGCATATATAAATTAAATATTAACAAGAATGCCTTGTATGCCATCTTCCAAATTACCAGTCTGCAGCATGGGTGTAAAGTTATCAAGATGAAGTAAGCCCTTCAGCAGTTTAGCTGTGGAACTCGTGGCCCCACTCCAGCAACTGAAGTTATCAGCAACTGAAGTTGTCATCTGGAAGACCCAGAATATTGCATTAGTCCAAAAGAGAAGGACCCAGACCATGGATCCTCCAGGGAAGAGAGTTGCTTTCTGTGTATGATGACCTGGAGATGAAAACAGGAAGATCTAACAACTGTCATCACCTGCTCCTTTATTAACACCATGTCATCAAAATAATTCCCAAATCCTACAACTTGGAAAGAAGCTCCAGTCCATTCCCTCCATGAATAACAGCAGGGATGTAGGACTTTGCAGTCCTATGCATTGAAAAACATTCTTTTTTTACAGCAGGGATGTAGGACTTTGCAGTCCTATGCATTGAAAAACATTCTTTTTTTTTCAGCTATCTAAATATTTTGATTCTGTTTAATGGTCCTATGGACTGTGTTCCAAGAACAAAATATACAATTTTATGGAGTCTCTTAGCCGTTGCTACAAAGAACATAACACTGAAATGAAACAGAGTCTTCTCCTACTTTCAAGCAATACAGGAATATTATATTAACAGTGTCACACTTGGAAATGAGAACCATTAAAGGAAGAACTGAAAGAACTATGTTTCTATATATTGCATGGCAAAAAGTAACCCAAATATTGGAGAGTAATGACTGTAGCAAACTTTGATCAGAAAGTTCACGTATATGGAAATAGAATCTTAGCTATAGACACCCTTGTAAATATTTTTTTTCTTATTCATGTTGGATAGTTTTACTTATTTACTTGTTTAAATAATATGTACATATTCCAATGTCATAAAACTTTTATATTTTTCTCTTCATTTGAAAATGAATAAAATATATATTGAGAAAAACTTTCTTTGAGGTTCAACTACAGTCCAGTAATGGTCATCTGGTTAATTATAGCATCTGGGCAGTCCTGCAGGGTATCAAATGAGGTAATTTGCATGTAGGAAGTGGAGAGGTATAGCTGTGTATCACTGGTATAAAAGTATTCTGTGAGTCAAAACTGAGCCTTGCAGAAACCTACAGCTCCAGTAGCATCTTAGTTAAATATTAATCACACAACTGGCCTTTGGAAAGCACCTTGAGAGGTAAAAAGGCAAACCATTTGAGGCTGTAGAAGAAATACTCCAGTAGGTTTGTAGATATCTAGATCCCATGGCCTGTAGTGTCAGATACTTGCAAGACATCAAGGAAGACCAAGGTCAAATAAAATCTTTATTCACCATTAGGAGGTCATGCATAATTCTGTACAGGGTAGACTCTTTTTGATATTATGGGTCCACAGACCAGAATAACAGTGATTGTAAATAGGTTGTGTGCAGTAAGAATGGATTTCTGAAGCATATCTACCACTTTTATAATATTACCAGTAAGGAGAAAGGTAAAAATGTGGCATTTCTCTCCTAGTACAGCACAGAAAGAGACTTGGAAAATATTCATCTGTGGAGAGATGTTCACATCATAACTCTCAACTTCTTAGTGCAAGAAACCTGGACAAAGATTTAAATAATGGGGACAAAACCCCAAAATAGGGAAAATAAATATTACTTTTATAAGTGTAGAAAGTTTCTAGGTTAACAGGTTTGTGTTGGCATGTATTTTATGAATGATATTAAGTCTGAAATTCAAATGTGTCATCATTTAGTGACTTCAATCCTCTGTGATTAGCCAGAAAATCACATAGTTTGAGGAACATATCACAAATATGAGGTGAAAATCTGGACAGTTGAGAGGTATAGTGAATGTGGTCTGGAAAATCACGAGGTTATTGGCATCCAGGCAAGCTAAAATTATCCCAGATGACCTGTGTACCAATCTAGAGTTGGTAGAAATGGATCTGAAGGGTCTGACTAATCTATAAGTTCAGGGTGACCCTTGTGCATTTGAAAGACTGATTCTTGTGTATGCCCTATTGATGGGCTATGGTAGCAGTTAAAGTCTAAAAGAACATCATGGCCAGTAGTTCTGCTTTTTCATCATACCATCACAGAAACCACCCATATCAACCACTGCGTCTTGAATGTTGTAAATTCTTGTAGTAAAAAGCTTCTAATTTCCTGTTGAATAAATATGAAGGGGCATAGATTGTTTCTGCATATTGAAAGGATGTGACTGTCCTGTTAATGATCTGAACCATATCAAGCCCAGATATGAGGTAGCCTCTCCACAGCCATCTTCCAAGTTCCATCTTTGGTATTGAATAACAAAGTGCAGATTTGTAATGGCTTCTAAATGTAGGCCAAAGTTATGTACATATGGCAGCTCTGAAGGTATGCCTGTCTTGTTGAAGACTGAACTAATTAACAAGTAATGTTCTAGATGGGGACATTGGATTTGAGATCCTGTCTATCAGCTTGTGTTGCTGGCAATGATCCCTGGGTATCCATTTTAGATATGGATGCTTCCCTGACCAAGGACTGTTACATCTCTGGGTGGCAGTGGATTTTATTTATTTATTTATTGACATTTGTTAACCGGGTTTGTCCAACTGGGCTTGTGTCCCATTTTCAGTGGAGACCCGAGGGAAAAGCTCCAGTAGTACATTTTAAACAAGTACAATTTTAAACAATATTGATGTAATAGCAGTTATAGCAAAAAGATTCACATATGTTGGGTTACATGCATAAAGTTAAAGTTGCATTAAAAATAAAAATAATAATAATATATTTATTATTTATAAAAATTAATAATAAAAAATATGCTAAGTAACAATTTTACATTGATATAGTTCAATAGGTCAACAATAAAACATTTTGTTTGTATAAAATTATGCAAATGCATAGTAGACACATTGTAGAGAGAGGTGTAATGAGGTACTAAGTATGGTCCTTTTGATGGTACTTAAAGGGAAGGAAGACTAGGTAGGGTCATGGCAAGGGCAGGTTCTGGAATTGAGAAAATAAGCTTTTAGTTCATTTTTAAAGTGTGAGGTGTGGGAGATTGAACGTAAGTCAAGGGGAAGTTTGTTCCAAGCATGGGTTAAGGGAGTATTTGTAGAGTAGTTTGCCTACTGACCTTTTTTGGGTGGTAGATATCAAGTAATTGTTGGTTAGAAGTATGGAGGGTCTGGGATGGGATGTAGATGGAGACTAAGGAAGATAGAGATGGGACAGAAGGAGGGTTTATAAAGAATAGAGTGTAGCATATGAAATTGATAAGATAGCAGAAATTGGGGAAGTTCAAGCCATTGAAGAGAGTTTAAAGAAATGCGGTGGTGTGAGTTGTATGGGGAGTTAGTAATGAATCTGGCTATTTTATGGTAAGTCTGTTGGAGTTTGTTTAGAGTGGAGGCCTGGATATTGGTAAGAACTGGGGCAGCGTATAAGAGGGAGGGGAGAAGGAGTGTCTGGCCCAGGGTAAGTCTAGATTCAGGGGTTAGGAATTGTTTTGTTCCGATATAGCAGACCTAGTTTCTGGTTTTTTTTTTTTTTTTTTTTTTTATATATTGGAGTATGTGTAGGTTGAACATTAGTTTGTCATCGATAATGACCCCTAGGAGTTTTGTGTGGGTGTCAGGTTGGATAGTTCTGTTGTTGAAAGATGTAATAAAAAAGGAGGTTTTGTGATGAGAAAGAGAACTGGGAAGGAAAAGTAGTGGTTTGGTCTTTTTGGGATTTAGGATCAATAGGTTGTGAGAGAGCCATTGTTCAGTGGATAGTAGGGCCTTGTTGGGTCAGGGAGTATAGTTCAGGAATGTTATCTGAGATGGATATAAGTGTGGAGTTGTCGGCATACTGAATAAAGGAGGATTCTTTGCATGAGGTGTAAAGATCATTGGCAAAGATGTTAAAGAAAAGGGGTCACAAATTTAATCTGGGACCCTCCTCCCAGTCTAGTGTCATTACCTCATTCTACCCAGTACAGGGAGAACATTTGAGAAGGCCAATCAGCTTAGTTTCTGCTACTCCTTTCTCTCTTTCCACTAAAAAAAAAAAAAAAAATTTTTTCTAAGCTTGTTTCCTGCCTTTCCTGTGGGTAGTCTAACCTGGATATAGATTTGCTGTGTCCAGGACTATTTGTAGGCTTCTAGGCCCCCAAGCCTTTCTGTATTGGAGGGAAGCCTTCTAGCTTAATTTTGTTTCTTAGAACTAGCCAGTTTTTTGTTTCAGCACTTGTTCAGAACTTATTGTAAGCACTAAATAAGCTACAAATTACTACAGCACTCAACTTTCCTCACTGTCTAGAGGAAAATAGTTTCTAGTACTTAACAAATAAGCACCTATCCAGGCATGTGTAAGGGTCAGCCCCTGGTGTTTTCTCCTGTCTACCCGATGAATCTGGGCATCTTGGGGGAATGCAGTAATTGCCTCATGTACGCAGACAACCCTCTCCTCCTACCACCCAACACTACAACCTGTGAGAGATGCACTTATATAGCCAAACTGGAAGCAAAGCTCTCTTCACCCAAGACTGGACTAGACAGTCAAGAGGAGAAGGTAAACACTTGCACCACACCACACTCAGCACATAGTCCCTCAAAACCTAGACCACCAAAACACACACCTACATTCGCGGAGGCTCTCAGTAAAAACCTGCCCAAGCAACAGGGACCTCCAAAGCACAAACACAAGCAACCTCCACCCCCCCAACACAACCCAAATGACACATAGCCCACAAACTCAGTGTGCCACTCAACCACAGCCCATAAGGCATAACAACGTACACAACACTCTAGTCATAGGTGACTCTATAGTCAGGCACACTGATGTTCCACTCACTAGGCTAAACAAGGAGAAAGTTACTGTCAGCTGCCTGTTGTGTGTCAGGATCTGCCACATAACGCATGCACTCAGGTCACTCCACAACAAGTACAAATATGACTCTGTCATTGTCCATGTTGGTGTGAATGACCTGAGATGTACCTCCTTGGACTACATGAAAAGGGACATGAAGGAGCTGTCTGATCTTGTAGCCCAGGCAGGTATGACCCTAGCCCTAAGTAGCATCCTGCCATCACCCAGAATGTTACCACAGTACAAGGACAAAATGATTGACTTCAACAATTGGCTAAGCTTCTGGTGTCATTCTAAGGGGATCCAGTATCTAATCGACAAGCCACGATGCTTTGCCAGAGATGGCCTGCACCTGTCGCCCCTGGGATTCCAGATACTGGCTAAGGCTCTAGCCACCCCATATAGTGCCTTTTTTAGGCAAGGTTCAAATGACAAATTCACCACCCTAACAGGTACAGGCAAGAAGAATCTGATGGTATTGCTACTCAGTGCTAGAAGTCTAAACCTCAAAATGCACTCTCTCGAGGCACTCCTTAAAATGGAGAACATCGACATCTGTGCAGTGACAGAGACCTGGTTCAAGGCTCCAGAGAGTACCCCTGCATTACCAGGCAATAATTCATACCACACCTTTCAGCCACCTAACCTGGACTGAAACATTAAAGGCGGAGGTGTGTCCATATTCATTAAGGATAACCACACCTCCAGGCTAGTTGCTCAGCATAATGCATCCGAGATTATCCAAGTGCAACTAACTCTGGGCGAGACCGCAATCCAAATTGTAGCTTGCTACAGATCCCCCACCATGTCCCAGGATTCCCACTCCTCATTTCTTAATACACTAGAAAATATTGGGGTACAACCTAACACCCTAATAATGGGCGATTTTCAACTACCCTACCATTAACTGGGAAAACTACTCTTGCGCTCAACGTTTTCTGGAATTCATAAATTCCAGTCCATGGATCAACTTATCCACACCCCCACCAGGGGCAGCAATATCCTAGACCTGGTTATTACCAACATGGGCAACCAGTGCTCCACACCAGAGGTCAATTCCTTGTTGGTCAGATCCGACCATAAGCTAATCACCCTAGACATCCACATCCCTCCCCCACCCCCCATCCACATCCCTCCCCCACCCCCCATTAGGGAAACCACAGTAAAAAATTTCTCCAAAGCCAACTTCATGCTTCTTAAGACAGAAGTGGCAAACTTCACGACACCCATTCTGATGGACAATAGAGGTATGACTGCTGAATCCTACACAAATGCACTTTATAAGCACTTAGGGATACAGAACCAAGATGCTATCCTCCAAAAAAAGGAAGCCAATCTGGTGGTCCCCTGCCATAAACAATCTCTACAACAGAAGAAAGAAACTGTTGCAAAAAAGAGTAAAATCCCATGATTGGAGAAACTCCCTGGTCAGCTTCAGTAAGAATCTGAGATCCCTCATAAAATCCTCCAAAGCTAGTTATGAAAACAAAATCGCCACTGACTCTAAAAACAACCACAAAGCATTCTATAGCTATGTCAAGAATCTCAATGGCAACACTCAGATCTGCTCTGAGTTACAGCACAATGGCACTAAATATACAGAACCAACGGATATTGCCAACATCCTGGCAGATAGGTTCAGTGCTAACTTTACCCCTCTGTCATCCCCTAAAGGGCCCATCTCTATACCAGAAGAATGCAAAGTTCCTGTAATCACAGCTGCACAGGTAAAAAACACACTATCCAAAGCCAAGAACACAGCATCCATGGGACCTGACGACATTCCAGGCTGTGTTCTACATGAACTACAGAACGAACTGGCACCCCCTAAAGGGCCCATCTCTATACCAGAAGAATGCAAAGTTCCTGTAATCATGGCTGCACAGGTAAAAAACACACTATCCGAAGCCAAGAACACAGCATCCATGGGACCTGACGACATCCCAGGCTGTGTTCTACATGAACTACAGAACGAACTGGCACCCCACCTAAGTACCATGTTCAATCATAGCCTCACCTCAGGCTATGTGCCCACTGAAGGGCGCACAGTGACAGTTATCCCACTCCACAAAGGGGAAGCCACCACAGACTCCGGAAACTACCGCCCCATTAGCCTAACGAGCCTGGTCGGCAAGGCTATGGAGCGTATCATCATGGAACTTATAAACAATGACATTGGTAACCTCCAAACTCAGGACCCCACCCAGTTGGGATTTGTAAAAGGCAGATCATGTCTCCTAAACCTGATAGACTTCTTTGAAGCAGTCACAAAAGCCGTAGATGAGGGTAAGGTGGTTCACACAGCCTATCTAGATCTCTCCAAGGCTTTTGACACCATCCCCCACTCTGGAATTATAGATAAACTCACTAAACTAGATATAAATCCCTATGTCACAAGATGGGTTGCCAACTGGCTCACTGACAGAACCTACACTGTGAAAGTAGCAGACTCCAAATCCAGCTTCAGACCAGTGACAAGTGGAGTACCACAGGGTTCAGTCCTGGGTCCTCTCCTGTTTGGTATCTACTTCTCTGAAGTACAGGCCAACACAGAAGGTCTTTGGCTAACGAAGTTCGCAGATGACTGCAAACTAGGAGCCATAATCAAAACTCCAAAAGATGTGGACATCCTACAAAAGGGCCTTGCTGAGACAGATGCCTGGTGTCAAAGCCATGGCCTCAAGCTCAATGCCAAAAAGTGCATTGTCATTCCTTTTGGTAAAAACTCAGTACCAATGAACTACCACATAGGTGGTAGTCTACTTAACACCGAAAGTGTCATAAGAGACCTTTGGACACAGGTGGACAGTAGTCTCTCCTTTGATAATCACATCGCCACAGTAGTCAGGAAATCCTTCTATGTGGCACACCTCATCACAAAAGGTTTCTCATCCAGGAAAAAAGAGGTCATTGTTCCCCTCTACTCGTCACTCATTAGACCCATTATAGAGTACAATGCCCCTTTTGGTATGTACCTCACAAGACATCTACAACAACTGGAAAGGCCACAGAAATACCTCACAAAGAGGATTACCGGCCTTAAAGAGATGCCCAATGCAGACCGTCTCAAAAAACTGCAGCTTTACTCCGTTGCATATCACCTACTCAGAGGTGATCCCTGCCTAACACACAAAGCTATGTCAAACCCAGAGCTTTTAGACATGCTCCACTTAAAGAAATCCCAATCCCTACAAGCTACACGCTCTAGGGACCTAAACCTCATCACCACAATAAACAGAACATGCTGAAGGGATAGATTCCTGTCCCAGAGACTTCCCATACTCTGGAACAAACTATCTATGTATATCAAACAAAGCTCCTCATTGGCACTCTTCAAGAAAAATCTTGATGATTGGATGGGAGATAGGAAATTCACCCCGGGAATCACTTCTGTGGCTCTGCTCGACAGTGGCACAGGAAAATAATTTTCTTGGGTGGCGAAAGCCAGGGTACCTTTGGCTAGGCTTATATAGGCCCTAGGGCCAGTAGCCTAGTACCTACCTATGAATCTATGAACCAATATGGAGCCTTGGGGAACACCAGTGGAGATGGGAAGGAAAGGTGAGGAGGATGAGAGCCATTTGACAGATTGTTCCCTACCAGATAGGTAACTATTAAACCAGGCAAGTGCGGAGGGGGATAGGTGGAGTTTTGCAGGTTTGGATAGTAGTAGAGGATGAGAGACAGTATCAAAGGCTTTGGAGAGATCTAGGAAGAGACAGGAATGAGTTTATTGTTGTCTAGGGCCTCTGCAATGATATGAGTGAAGGAGAGGAGGGCAGTGGTGGTGCTGTGGTGAGGACGAAATCCATGTTGGGTAGAGGTAAGTAAGTGGTGTGTGAGGAGGTGATTGAAAAGCTGTGAGTGAATACATTTTTCTAATATCTTGGAGAGGGGGGACAGAATGGCAATGGGTCGGTAGTTTGAGGGGTCAGTGGAGTTTCCATCTTTTATGAAGAGGGATAGTGAAGAAAGATTTCCAAAGGGTGGGGACAGTTGATTACGGAATAGATAGAATTATCCTATATCTATACTAGTTAATCAAACAGGTGCTGACTCCTCTGAATCAAGATGTGCATTTATATCTAGTATATAGTGTCAACCAGCCGTGTGTTTCATCTGACTGTAGAACTGTTAATATACATGAAATAACATTTACCAGGATTGTAGGAGACACAAAAGAACCAGTGAAGAATATTCAATGTAGAAAAACTGCATTGTTAATGAAATATCAGCAATGCCATAGTAATTTGTAAGCAGATTAAAAACTGTGATCATATTCAGGACTTTCGCAGTAATCATTTGGGAACTAGGCTGACTTCTAACAATGTACATAAATATGGATTAGTAATAGTAGTAGTTAAAATAAAATTAAAATATTTGAAATGGACCTTATGTATAGTGTGTGTGTGTGTGTGTAAGTTTATAATCACTGGAAACTCCAGAAATCTTTTTCTGAACAAAAGTGACTGCAGATTGCATTACAAAATCCTACTTCAAAATGAGACATTATCTGAAAGAGGCAAATTAATTTGTAGTGTTGTATGGCTTTACATGGTTAATCAGAACTTGCAGAGAATCATAATGTTGTGGTGTTCCTGATGTGACTCACCTGAAGTTTATTTTGTTCTGTTTTTTGTCAACTTCATTCTTGAGGTATTTGCAGCCTTTTCTCTTGTCTGTTTTATTCATTTGTAGATTTGTTTGAGAAAGAAAGAAACTCTGCAGCAACAATTCAAATGAATGACTTGGGAAGTCAAATTTTCTCCTGGGTAGAAGAAAATCTATTTTTATTCTCATGCTGAAGGATAACAGAAAGGCAAACTATAAAAAACACATTGCCAGTGAAAGAACTAATATTTGATTTACATGTAAAGGAACAATTTTCCTCTCTTGCCTGTTGCTTTATGTATTCAGTGGACAAAAATGTATATATTTTTTTTAAAAAGATTTTGTATATAGGTAATATTTTTTCATTCTTCATTATCAGTTACTGCTTTTAATTATAAGCCTCCTTATACACTTCAAACTTATCACACTGGTGTGACAAGATGAACACTGAGATTTAGAAAGCTTTAAGCAAATGTATATGACCATCGCCACATGCAGGTTTTATGTGATTCAGGAAAACAGACTCCTCTAATTCTGCAATCCAAGCAGTAGACCGGGCGCGGTATACTCTAATGGTGGTATAATGACATGAGCTAGACGGGCAGATAGGTTCATAGGTAGGTACTAGGCTATCCTCTTAAAGAGCCTTTCTGTGTATGCTAATAAGGCAAAACAAGATGGTAGAGTAATTAAAAAATGCATAAATGCCATGCAATGGGTCTGTGCCTGCAGCCATATTTGTTCCCGATTATGACTCAAACAAATTTGCTCTGTCTCAAAACTGTGTTTTGGAAAAATGGGGTGTATTATACTTACAATTATTAGAGTTATAGATATGTTTTATTTTATGAAATGCATGTTAATTAACATTCTCTTATTCTGTCAACCTGTCTCATTGATGGTACTAATATTTTTGTGTCCCGATTTGTCCTCCTGTAATTTCCGCATTTGTCCAATATTCTGGAGGTAAGAGGTTCAGAGCTATGCCTACATTATATCTGAACTCAACTGAATGTTTATGTTCAAATTAATGGAATTTCTAAATTTATATTGGGGGTTGCTGCAAGATTAGTAAATGTATATCGTCAAGAAGCTCATTGCTAGTGCACAACAATGTCCCCTGAGGCATTTGGTCATTCTGCCTTATTTAACATTTCATAGACTCCATAACACCTACATTGTGGACTGACTGGTGCCATGTAGATAGGGACACCAAGAAACTGTGGAAATGTAATGACCTCATTTGCAGTTCCATTGGAATGTACCTATGCCACTGGATATGAAGGTATGTGTGGCTTTAAGTATATTGGCTACAGGGACCGTTCAGCAGTCTAATGCGGACCCAGTCAGTGTACCTCAGCCATCAATCCATCAGGTTCTTTTTTTTGTTTTTGTCACATATTTAAATTTTTTTTTAACGAGACATCTTAATAGTCATGTATGGCATAGGCAATCATACATTTCTATAAATGAAAACAAACCATATTGACATAATTTTACTTGCAAATATTATGCACTGCAAACCATGTTGACATGATTGTAGTTGCAAACATTTTGCATCACTTATACTCTAGCCAGTTGTGGTCAGTCAAACAGCTCATTCAAATCCTGCCTTCATTTAAACCTTGTTCCACTTCTGCATGTAATCCCACAATTTGACATTTCCCTAATAAACATTGTACTCTATGATGCCAGACGTAAATGGAATTTTGAGTCCTAGAAAAAAAATCTGTTCAAATCACTGATGTTTTAAAAGCTATTCTGAAAAAAAATGGAGGATTCCTTGCTTGATATATTTCCCCTTGTGGCAAATTTACAGGTTTTCCCATACAAATGTACACCATAAAACTATTACTGAAATTAAGTGTAGCTTATCTAATATTCTGCAGTTTTCTCCATGAGTTGTGAAAAAAAAATCTTTGCTCTTCTCACTATCAATATTATTTCAGTGAAGTTTATATATTCATATTTCATGTTTGAAATCAGAGCACAAATATAATATTTGGAACTATTTGAAGTAGTTAAAATGCTGTAATAACCTGTACACCTTATAAGATTTCTTTGACGTCAGCACAATTACTAAAATGTTATAGTCGTACCATTTATGTCTACAAAGCAGTGTAGACTGTAAAGCTATCTGCAGACTTTGCCGTGAGTTCCATCCATTGACTAAATTGTGGCAGATGTCAAATCTATCAGGTTCTACACAGTACTGAAAGCAGTGACCATCATGTATAACAAAAGTATACCTATGAACTGACCGTAACCTAGAGACCAATTTTCCAAACTTAAAATAAATTTTAACACCTTTCATTTAATAAATACTTAATCTGAGTTGAACGCTTTTGTCTCCCACAAGAGACTTAATCAGAATTAGTCTACAATAAAAACTCAGTACTTCAATCCATCATGGTTGGTGGTTTAAACACCACTCCATACATAATTTCCTTTACAGTTCTTTAAAATGCATTTAGAAATAAATTTGATAGTAAACTATAAACATTTTGGACTAATAGTTCAAAGGCATACTTTTGGTTATTGATGTAACAAACCATCCTTTACACTTTCCACCACAATGACTTTAAATGGATACACCTATCCTGTGGTTCACAGCTAATGATACATGTTCTCCACCTCCTTTCTGACTCTACAGCCACAGAACAATGCGTAATGCTCCCATCTTTTACATTTTGGGAAAGTTTTCTAATTGTTGATGACATGGACCGTCAAACTGCTGAACAGTTGAATACTTATGTATTTGGTCAGTGTTTTGTCATAAATCTTTATGCACACATACAGAGTGTGTCTGTGTGTGTGTGTCTGTGTGTGTGTCTGTGTGTGTCTGTGTGTGTCTGTGTGTGTCTGTGTGTGTCTGTGTGTGTGTGATACACATGTGGGTGTACCTACTTTGGTAGACCGAATTTGCACTTAACCGAATTGCAGATTCCAAAGACGACAACACCAAATGTTCAATAAACCGAACCTGAACATCACTGATTTTTACAGGGAACGGAAACACTTTGCCAACATGGGGAAATTTGCCATTTTCCCCACTGTAGTGTGATCCCGGAGTTGGTATATTTAGTTGGCAGGGGTGGTGGGTTTGGCATACTTTTGTGTAGTATTTTTTAAATGTTGGCCAAGTGTCTTTTCCCTGTAAGGAAAAAAAAATTTGTTACTGTAAAGGTTTGGTTTGTTGCAATTTCGGTGTTGTCTCGGTAATCTGCAGGTCGGGTAAGTGTAAATTCTGTCTATAAAAATAGACTGTGTGTGTGTGTGTGTGTGTGTGTGTGTGTGTGTGTGTGTGTGTGTGTGTGTGTGTGTGTATATATATATATATATATATATATATATATATATATATATGTGTATATATATATATATGTGTATATATATGTATATGTATAGCTGATATGACGTTAAAAGGGCTACCATCACAAGTTTCACATTGCCAAGCTTGTGTCCCTAATCCAGACCAGGTTGGTGCTGTGAAGGCTTACACCTGCATGTTGGCATTTGGCTGACGAACTACCACTCCCTCCTCCAAGAATGGGTGAGGCTGCAGGCAACACAGGATGCTCAGTACCTACCCCCATGCCCAAGTGACTACTTGAATTTTGGTTACAATCAGGGTTTTTATCTCTCCATTCCATAGAGCTGGTACCCTTTTTAATATTTTGGGTGCATTTTTTAATAATAATTTATCAGAATAATAAAAGTTAAACAGGATTTCTAAATTTTACAGTTTAGTAATGCTTATAAAATTTTAATCTTAGTGATGTAAGATTAGCCAAATTTTAAAGTTGTCTGGTTGTGGCTCTATTTTTTCCCCTTTTCCTCATGTTTTTAATAATGTAATATTTGCCTTTGATCAATGTTATTTAGTTGGGGGTAGGTTTTTTTCTGGGGGGAGGTTTTGTGTTTTTTGTGGGGGAAAGTGTTATTTTTTCAGTATGTACTCTAATTTTTATTTTTATTATAGCTTGGGCTACTTTAGGGCTTTAAATGAAGGATTCTGATTGTGTAGTTTAATGAGTAAGATCCAAAAGCATATACTAGAGGCAAGATATACATAAAAACACATTTTTTTCAATCCACAAATTAAACTTTAGCCCACTTGGCTGTTCAAGCTTCAGAATAAACCAAATAATACCTTCATAACAGTGTATGGTCCACACTGTCCTAGTGTACGTGACTGCTTTATAACCAAAAGGCATATCAAAGGTTACAGGCCTCTCCTAGGCCCCAGGAAAGCTCTAAAACAGAGATTTCCCCAAGGTGTAAGCCATGGGTTATAGTCCACAGATTGGATGGTAATACCACAGTGAGATGACATAATGGTAAGGAGAACACTGAGCATCCTACGTATTCAGGAAACCAGATGGAAGGACAGTCAGGCTCCAGCCTAATGATAGGGCAGGCCATATTCATATTCCCCACAGCAGATAGTGATAGTGAGGAAGTGAGTCCTTTCAGACAGCAATTGCAGGACAACATGAATTGGTGAATTGGGTGACCTGAATGCGCATATTGGGACAGACGGAACAGGATAGGAGGACTGCCTAGGTACACATGGGTGGGGCAACAGGAATAAAGGAGAAGCCATTCTAGAAATATGTCTGGCAAATGGCTTGATGGTAGCCAACACATGGTTCAGCAAGAGAAACCATCACAAATCACATACAAGAGTGGCCAGTATACAACTCTGGTAGACTCTGTCCTAGTAAGGAAAGAGCATTGGTGTAGAATTAGTAAATTGCAAAGTCATTCCAGGTGGAACAGTTGGCCCACAGCATAAGCCACTAGTTGCACCAATCAGTTGCAAGCAGTGGTCCAGAGAAGTCTGTAAGATCAACAGAGACTAGAATGAAGTCCTGAAAACTGACTGAAGATAAAACAACAACAGTTCAAGGAATTACTCAGGGCTCTAGCATGTCAAGAAGAAGAGGAAATAGGTAAAGTTGAAGAAAAATGTCAGCACCTCAAAATAGCCTTTGTGAAGTTTACAGAACAGATATGCGGCTGAGCTAAGTATGAAAATAAGTTAGTGGTGGAAGGCAGAAGTCAGGGAAGTCATCAAAAGAAAGGAGTGGGAGATATAAAAGACTGTCCAGGCTAGGAAGGGAATACCGGTTGGCTAAGAAAGGAGTTGCAATAGCAAAGGAAAAAGGTATCCGAGTACTCTACCAGCTTCTGGAAGGTGACTCCTTAGATGGCAGAAACTATATCGGGTTGTAAGGCAAAGACAGAAAGATAAAGAAGATGGTCAAAGACCCTTCATATGGGATGCCAGTAACAACCTGGTCACCAGTCAACAGCACATCAAAGGCAGATGGAAGGAATATTTCCAGCAGCTTCTGAATGAAGAAAACCCTACAGAAGTTGTACTGCCCCAGACCAACCTAAAATGAGAGAAGAGGAGGAGCCCACCGTAGAAGTAAGAAAAGTACTGAGAAAAATTAAGTTAGTGAAAGCAGCAGACTCGATGAGGTCACAGTGGATACAGTAAATATGTTGGGAGAACTAGAGGAGAAATGTCTCTCCATAGTTCGATTAGTACCCTCGTTAAAGGCGTATCCCAGAAAACTATAGAATAAGCATACTAGTGCCAGTATTCTAGAACAAGGGGGACATTCACAACTGAGCAGTACAGAGGTGTCAGTCTCCTGTCACATTACATGAAAGATCTGGAGAGGGTGATTGATAAATGAATACATGGGAAGTGAGCAGTTTGGGTTCAGATCAGGATGCAGCAGAACTGACCTAATGTTTGCAGTGAGACAGATACCTGACAAGAAGCTAGAAGTAGGGAAAGACTCCAATTGAGCATTACTAGACTTGGAGAAAGCATATGACAAGGTCCCAAAAAAGTTGATTTGGGCAGGCTTGTGGTGGTTCGATGTCCTAGAAATATTGGTAGAATTAGTGCAAGCTTTGTACAAGAGCCCAATGATTCAAGTATGATCAGTGTTCTGCCACACAGAGGGGTTCCCAGTTGGAGTGTGTGTGCATCAAGGTCTGCTCTGAGCCCACTGCTGTTCATACTAGAAATGGACTACATTAGCAAACAGGTTGGAGGGGACAGATCACCAAAGTTGCTGTATGCAGACAATGTGGCATTACAGGCAGACTCTGAGCAAAACTTCAACAAAGGCTACTGGAATGGAATGCAAAAGTACATGGGATGAAACTGAGTACAGATATATGTATAAAAAGATATGGGCACATATTTGTGCAGAGGGCGTGTGTATGTGCGTATTTGTTTGTCTAATATATATAAAATCAGCAGAAGCACTTTATGTACCATAAATATATATGTAATATTTTTTTTGTTTAACAGAGCACAAAATAACAGTTCAGTGATGCAAAAGTATTCTTTTGGGACAAACAACAAAAATAAAATAAATTCTGTAGTCTCTCATACCGGTTTAAGTTTAGTCCCAAAGCAAATTCAAGAAGCTTCCTTTTTGTTGGCTGGTTGGTTTCTCAACCGAGTATCTGTAGATAGCCTGGAGCACCCAGAGACGATATGTTTTCTTTCACAGCACACTTTCCAGAACCACTGCTATATGCATAAACCTCCTGCTTTAGTGATAGGCAAGCTTGTCTGTCTCAAAGGCAATAACCTCCCTTTTTTTATACATTAAACTGATCAGGTAATTGTTACCAGTACTGTTTAAAGGAACCTGTGTACCTAATACAGAGACATGCCTGTCTTTTTGTTATGGAACACAACATTTTATGTACTGCAATATTTTCAACATTATTTATAAACTGTCATTTTGAACACCGCATTATTGTAATACCGTTTTCTATATTTACATATCAGTTTTGACACATCCTAGGGTTAGATTTATGCTATATTGTCCTCTCCAGTTTGAAACGCTTCCTTTCAGGCCCAGAAAATGGGTTTTGACCCTTAACAGACCATCTGCATTGGGGTGGGTTGAACCTGACTATTTCACAGTGACCTTGGAAGGTTGAAATGGGAATGCATGCCAAGAGAGGTTTGTATTCCCATTCCATTTCTTCTGTAACCACACTAGCCTTCTTTTACCAGTCTGTCTGTTTTGCATAATTTTATTTTTCTACTTTCATATGGACCCTGTCCATTTTGCTAAAAACTTTTTTTTGTGGAGAGGTCAAAGCCAACACCTGATACCTAACTTTGATTTCCCTGGTCCTTGTATTTCTATGCAGTAGACATCACATTCCCCTATCTTGTAAATTAGTTTTAGTGTTTTATGGTAGTTTAAATGTATTTATTTCTTTATTCATTCATTACATTTGTTAACTGGGTAATGTCCGACTGGGCTAATAAATAATAAATGGGTTTATCTCTTACTCTCAAGTATCTCTGGCAGTATCTAACCATCTGTAGGGCATCTGCCATACAGTTACCCAATAGGACTAAACCATTTTTAGGCTTGTGATACTTCTAATGGCAAATGAGATGTTGTATTAACTGGTTCTGGTTTTTATCCTCTCTGGTAAGTTTTCTCAGCATGGATTTTAATTTTTGGTTGAAACGCTCCTCTACCCACCTGTGATGAGAAGGTATACTGGGCTTGTGATTCCTTAACCTTAAAGCACTGAGACAGTTGGTGCACTGTGTTGGATGCAGAGTCCTTGGTCAGTGAGTATCTGTTTAAGTATCCCCACTCTGGAAAATAATGGGACTAATTCCCTCAATATAGCTTATGCATTAGCCTTGCATAAGGGGATCGTCTGAAGGTACTTAGCTGCATAGTCCAGAGTAGCCAACATGTATTTGAAACCCATTGTTGGATTTTACTGATGGGCCAAGAGTGTCCCACAGCAGTATTTCTAAATGGCATCTCTGTATTGGAATCAAAGGATTTTTAAAGTGAGTGGGGGACTCTTTTCTGGCATTCAGGGAATCCAGCACAAAAATTATGTTTAGATCATATCTCTCAACCTCTTAGAGCAAGAATTCTGGACAAAATCAAAAATTAATATGGGGACAAGGCCTAATATCAGGGACAGATTGTATTATTTATATGTATTTACTTTGTGTTTGCATTTATGTACCTTGGCTAAAGCACTGGTCACAGAATGACCAATTGGAGGCTCAGTCTGGGATGCTTGACACTGTAACCAAAGCATTCTTTAACATAGTAGACACAACATATGAAATAAGTGCATATAAGAAAGTATAGAATAAACAACTTCTGTACATATGTACAAAAGGATAAAGGAAATTGGCTGATTGGATGAAATTGGTTCAGTGGCAAAGGAAGTTGAGGAAGGGGAGATGGGTTTGAATAGAGATGAGTCAGTCGTTGTTGTTGTTAATAATAATATTATTGTTATTATTTTTGACATTTGATTACTGGAAAGTCCGAGTGGGTAGAAGCCCATTTTCAATAGAGGCCCAGGTAGAAAAGTTGCAAATTATTGCAAAACATTTTTAAGAACAATCGTTTTACAATCTTCGAAAATAAAACAAAAACATCTGCAGTTTAAATAATTATAACAAATTAAACATAATATAAAAACATTGGTTAAGAATCAATACAAGTTATATAACAAGCATTTAATATTTTGAGAAATTTGAGACAGTTTGTTGAGGAACTAAAGGTAAATTAGTTTAATACAAGCAAGAATTACAATATGAAGTGAGGGAAAAACAGACTTATGGTATATTTAGAGAGAAAGTCAGGGAAGAGAATTTGATAGAGGTAAGGAAGTAAGTGAAGAAGGGAGAGTAAGGAGGTATAAGGAGTGAAAAGGTACTTGTTAACATCATTTGGGGATATAGTTTATCTTGGTTTTGATTAGGAACAGAGCCAGATTTCAGCTAAGTTTCAGAGTGGTTTTGAAAGATGAGAGGGAGGGTATTGACTTGGTGGATACAGGTAAGGAGTTGCAGGCATTAGCAACTTTGTAAGAGTACAGACAATACCCAGCAAATTTGATAGGTTTGTAGACAGTCAGGAGTTTTTGGTCACTGGATCACACTGACTGACTGGGACATAGTTGTGTAGAATATTTTCAGTGCTGGACAGGCAGATGGATGCTAGATAATTTTACAGGTGGTAAGAAGCTGTATATATGTTAGTTGATGCATTTCTAACCAATTTAAGCTTTTTAGTGCTATTATAGTAGTGGGGTTCTGAAAGGGTTATTTGCTTCAAATTTAACAACTGTTATAGCATTGTTCAAGTTTTAATTTTTGTGAAGCCTGGTGTTAGTAAGGATGGGAGCACCATAACGAAGTGTGGGGAAGAGCTAAGTAGTGGCAAGTGTAGTTTTAATTGTGTCACTGAGAATTTTTTGGGCTCTGTAAAGCAACTGTAGTTTTTAGAGTTTTCTTATGTGATTTTGTATATGCAGGTAAAATGTAAGATTATCATCCACTACCACCCCTAATAATTTACTATGAGGAGTGACTTGAATGGTTGTATTATCAAGATATGATCTGTCCATGGTAGTATGCACTCTAGATTGTGCAATTTCAGAATGGGGTGAAGGGATTTACTATTAAAATTAGTTGGTTAAGTGACATGTTCAGGAGTTGGGCAGCTGCATTCTGATCAGGTAGATGGCTCTTGAGTTGAGGCTTGAAGAGTGAGTAGCCCAAGTCCTGAGGGAGTTCCTGCTATAATTGTTGTGCAAGGACATAGAAACTGTGGCTAGAAGTATATTTGATTTGAAGGGGGTCTGCAGGGATGGGCTGTTTGTGGCTTGGTTTCTAAGGTTGTAGGTTGAAGTTGTAGTAATAAGTTTCATTTTGAGAGAGGAGGGGGTATCTTGGTAGAGTAGTTTAAAAAGTAGGGAGCCAAGGAAACTATTTGCTCTGGCTTGAATGGGTAGCCATTTAGCTTTGAGCAGAGTGAGACAGTGATGTTAATTACAAGGTAAATTGGAGATGAATTAGCAGATATGTATGCACTAGTTAGTTTTTGACATAGGACGACACAAACAATGGGAGACCATATCCTCAAGTTGTGCAAGCAGGATGCCTTTGCCTGTAGCAGCTCTAAAAGGGCAGGAAAGGGACTGAGAAATTCTGTTTGTCCAGAAAAGTAGGTAGTTGACACTATTTCATTTACCAATGTGATCTTTGAAGTTAAGCGGCTGATATAGCCAAATGTTATATAAATATTGCTCTTATCAACTTGGAAAGTTGCCAGAATAACAAGTTTTCCAGTAACATGCATTTTTGTGAAGGATATGAAGTTTGAAACCCAAATGTCTATTGTTGTTTAGTGACTTCAAGTCCTCAGTGAATTCTAGACAACCACAGTTTTTATAGGTAACAGACCAAAAGCACAGTTTTTAGGAGTAACAGACCAAAAGCATGAGCAGAAATGTGGACATTCTGTAAAAGTCTGGACAGTTGAGAGATATGCCTGGGGTCATTGTTTGTCTTATCCATTCCTACATCTCCATCCTAATACATGACTATGTGCTAATCTCGTCACTATGCTTCTGAAAGGTACGGCCACTAGTAGTTTAAATACAATGTTTTCTGTCTTTATTTACACTGTAACATAAATATTTTTTTTATTCTATGTACAGGTAAGAATTTAGCCCCCCCCCCATAGCTCTAGTCATTGTACCCCTTACTTGGATGAAAATGCCATCTTCCCATTTTACCTTTTATTCAATTAAATATTTAAGTTAATAATAATTAAATTATTTGATTTATTGATGTATAACCAGGATGATCATGTCAGCAATTTGTTTTCAATAGAGGTCTCCAGAGAAAAGCTAGCACAAAGAACAAATAGCACATAGTATTTTTTTTTTTTTTTTTTTTTTACTTGTAAGCTACATTTATATAACATAACTATGAAAATGCAAGTCGAATTCAATACAAGTAACAGAACTTTGAAAGTTACTGTTATACATTTAAAATATACTTTTCAGGGAAGACCCTGTTATACATTTAAAATATACTTTTCAGGGCAAGACCCTCTGCACTCGGATATAGTGGCTCTACAGTCATGCCGATGTATATATAGGTGTGTGTGTGTGTGTGTGTGTGTGTGTGTGTGTGTGTGTATCTATCTATCTATCTATATATATATATATATATATATATATATATATATATATGTATGTATAGATATAGTTGGACTTGAGTTCTTGTAGCTCCTTGGGTTGAATTTGCAGTCCTCAAAACATGGAATGGGAAATTCAGTCCTCAAAACATGGAATGGGAACATTCACTGAGCTGCATTACATTGGCTTATAATATTGAACAGCCAATGAAACAAAAACAAAACAAACATATTTTCTTTTGTGCAGGGGAGAAAGCCTACACACCATCATATCTCCAATTTATTAATTAAATCATCTCTGAAATGTTTCAGTAGTGGGAACACCCCCCCCCCCACTGTTGAGTAGTTCTGGACATAATACCGACCTATGTGATTAATGAAATGGGAATTTGATAAAATGAGAGGCAAATAACAATTCTGATGAACCAAACCTGCACTAAAAACAACTGTACTTGCATGTGTGTATAATATATATATATATATATATATATATATATATATATGGCTTGGTGGTTGAGGTCTTCGCCTCCCATGCACAAGGTACATGGTTCGATCCTGACCTCCCACCAATGCCTGTTTGGAGTTTGCATGTTCTCCCTTTGTCTCCATGAGGTTTCTCCCATGTCCGAAAAACATGCTGTGTGTTTCCATCTCAAACCCGCCAATGAATGGAGCTGTGGGCAGCAGCACAGACTCTACATGGTGCCCTATAGGGGAAGAGTTGTACAGACAAACTGCTTTGGGCATCTACTGTGGTGCACAGAACACTGATTACAGACTGTGCACCATGACAGGACTAGCCACTTGACAGAGTAAAATATGTGTCTAGGTGATTTGGTCATGTTGACTAATGTCGCCAAAAATGGGCATGGGTAGTTACCGGTGAAAAGTGGGTTGAGGACCCGGCCTACTGTGACATCAGAATTAATGACAGACTCATGGCAGTCAGACTCCATTGTAATGATAGGGCAGCATTCATAATCTCAGCCTATGCCCCATAGCAGGGTTGTGATAGTGAGGAAAAGTGTGCATTCAGACAGCAGTTGCAGGACCTACTAGATAAAGCAGGACTGCATGAATTGGTGTTGATAATGGGTGACTTGAATGCACATATTTGGACAGACAGAACAGGATATGAGGACTGCCTGGGTCCACATGGGTGGGGCAACAGGAATAAAGAAGGAGAAGCCATTCTAGAATCTGTCTGGCAAATGGCTTTATAGTAGCCAACACATGGCTCAGAAAGAGACAGTCACAAGATCACATAGAAGAGTAGTCAACATGCAACTTGGATAGACTTCCTCCTAGTAAGGAAAAGGCACTGGAGCAGAATCCATGATTGCAAAGTCATCCCCAGTGAAACAGTCGCCCCACAGCATAAACCACTAGTTGTCACAATCAGCTGCAAGCCGTGGTCAGAGAAGGCTCTAAGGTCAACCGAGACCAGGCTGAAGACCTGGAAGTTGACTGGAGACAAAGAACAACAGTTCAAGGAATTACTCAGGGCTCTAGCACCCAAAGAAGGGGAGGGAATAGGAGGAGTTGAAGAAGAATGGCAGCACCTAAAAACAGCATGTGTTAGGACTACAGAAAAGATATATGGCCAAGCCAGGTATGGAAATAAGGTACATAAGGAAGGCTGGTGGTGGAATGCAGAAGTCCAGGAAATCAAAAGAAAAAAGGAGTGCAGGAAGAAGTGGGAGGCAGAAAAGACTGGCCAGGCTAGGAAGGGCTGCTGGTTGGCTAACAAAGAAGCTAAGAAAGAAGTTGCAGTAACAAAGAATAGGGCATCAGAGGCACTGTTCCAGCTTCTGGAAAGTGACTCGGTAAGGGGCACAAAAAATCTGTATCAGGTTGCAAGGCAAAGACAGAAAGATAAAGAAGATAGTCAGACACCCTTCATAAGGGATGCCAGCAACAACCTGCACACCAGCCCAGAGGACATCAAAGACAGATGGAAGGAGTATTTCCAGCAGTTTCTGAATGAAGAAAACACCACAGAAGGGGTACTGCCCCAGAAACAGCCTACAATGAGAGAATAAGAGGAGCCCACCCTAGAAGAAGTAAGAACAGCACTAAGGAATATGAAGTCAGGGAAAGCAGGAGGCTCAGATGAAGTCACAGCAGGTATGATAAAGATGCTGGGTGAGATAGGGGAGAAATGGTTCCTGTGGGTACTAACAGCAGTGTGGAGAGAGGCGTATCCCAGATGACTGGAGAATAAGCATACCTGTGCAAGTGCACAAGAACAAAGGGGATATCCACACCTGTGGGCAGTACAGGGGCATCAGCTCCTATCACATTGCATGAAAGTTCTGGAGATTGATAAAGTGATGTGATAAACTGATGTGCAGAGTAGTAGAATGTAAGATAGGAGATGAGCAGTTTGGATTCAGATCAGGATGCAGCACAACTGACCCGATGTTTGCACTGAGACAGATACTTGAGAAGAAGCTAGAGATGAGGAAAGAGTCCAACTGGGCATTGCTAGACTTGGAGAAAGCATATGACAAGGTCCCAAGAAAGCTGATCTGGGCAGTACTGCAGTGATTTGAAGTCCCAGAAACATTGGTAGAATTAGTGCAGGCTATGTACAAGGACTCTGACTCGCGTACGAACAGTGTTCAGCCTCAGAGGGGTTCCCAGTGGGTGTGGGTGTACCACAGGGTTCATCTCTGAGCCCTCTGTTGTTCATACTGGTGTTTGACTTCATTAGCAAACAAATTGGAGGGTCGGATCAACAAAGCTGCTGTATGCAGATGATGTGGCAATAAGGCAGACTCTGAGCTAGAACTTCAGAAAAAGGATAGGAAAATGGAATGCAAATCTGAAGCCACAGCAAAGGATAGAAGAATGGAATGCAAATCTGAAGCCACATGGGATGAAACTAAGTACAGATAAGACTGTAGTAATCGTAACTAAGTACAGATAAGACTGTAGTAATCGTAGCAAACTGGGGAAATCAGAAGAAGTTGAGAATAAAGATAGAAGGGAATATAGTGGCACAGGTAAACCACCAAGTATCTGGGAGGGGTGGTTGAGGAGAAGGGGTCTGAATGAAGAGGTCAAAGCTAGAGTGTTTCGTGTAGTCTATGATAGAAGAATGCCAAAGAAGCAAGTAGTCTATGATAGAAGAATGCCAAAGAAGCAAGTAAGGTGTACAAGACAGTGGTGTGACCAGTACTGCTCTGTGGTACAGGAAACTGGGCAGTAAAGGCAGAACAGTTGAAGTTAGAGGTGATGGAAATGAAGTGCCTGAGAAAGGTGATAGGATGCACACTGTGGGACAGACTAAGAAATGACATAAGACAGAAGACAAAGTAGCTCCAATTGCAGAAAAGCAGAGAACAGTTGTGGTGGTTTGGGGACATGTAGAAAAGCTGAAGACAATCTGGTGAGGAAGATTTGGGCCAGACAGGAAGAAGGTAAGAGGAAGCAAGGACATCCAGCAAAGTGTTTGGATTGTGTGAAAGATCTGCGACAGTCAGGCATGAGTGTTGAAGGCAGGAGTGTGGCACTAAATCGAGAGAGTTGGCGACAGTTAACACAATACCCCGACCCCATGTAGAAAAATTTGGGGAAAAAGGGGGGATGATGATGATTATGCTATATGTAATGTGTGTCTGTCTATATCTATGTACATAATGTGTCTTTTGGCTTTTCCTGGTTAGGGGTCGCCACAGCGGAACTCCGGTCCACTAATGATTGGCAGTTGATTTTTACATGCCAAGTTGCTAGCCCTGACGCACAACCTTCAATGAAGGTACGCCCATTCACGCATATCTCCATGCAGAAGACGCTCTAGCTGAGAATCGAACCGGACAGCATCTTAGGCTAATTCATGGTGAAACAGTAACTGGGGTAAGTTCTCTCGGGAAGTAGTAATTCTTTGCTTGCCTTGGCTACTCGTTGTTTGATGTCTTGTGAAACTGCTACTGGTAATTCTTTATTGCGATTGATTACTTGTACAAACTATTCTGTGATCTTTATTGCCATTTAAGACTTTTTTGTGACTGTAATCAAGGCAATGGATTAACACAAAAATAAGCAAATTCAGTGAAACAGTTGTAAGTGCTACTTGGTTACCTTGATCTTATCACTTTTGTCCCTATTTCTTTTTAAGTTGTTTGAAAGTAGTAAAGGCCCCTCAACATTTAAACAGGTATAGCTGCATTTTACTGTATGTTAAGGAAGCCAGCAATGCAGATGTAGCTTGCACATTGTGCAGTGCAGTTCAGGGTACTGCTTTTGACCCTAACTTAGTTAATGCATTAGAAGTTATCAAAATAAAAAAGACAGCACTGCACTATTTTAGAATGTGGTTGGTTTGTTTGGATAGCTTTCCAGTGAGGTTAGTGGGACAACTTGGCTCAAAAGTTTCCTGTCAAGCTGTTTGTTTAAAATAATGGCAGTGTAAGAATATCACATTTCCATTGCCTCATGAATGTTTTTGGCCACAGACAAATTATTAAATTACTGTATAATGGAGTGTTTGTATGTAGTGCCATGTGAAATGGATATTAAATACAATATTACATGCTGGAAGTAGTTAACCAATGCCTTTTGTCTCATAGGTACTTGTTTGTTTGATATTAATAGGCAGGGTACATTAATCGATAATCTAGCAGTTGACCAGTCTGTTTTATGTTCTCACTACAGATGCAGCAGTTTTATGGCATCATTGCTACTTAAAGATGACCATTCACTAAGTGCCATCACTCACTTTGATGCCTTTGAGGTTATATTTATACAAAGTTTTGTTTCCCAGCTTCATATCCCTGAATTATTGTATAGAAAATCTTGTAGCAAGCAAATTGGAAGAGAGAAATAATTGAGATAAGAAGTTGCAGAAGATTTTAGAATCACTTTTTTGGGGGGGGGGGTTCTGCTTTGGTTCTTCATATTCGCTCCGCAGTACTGCTGTTTTGTGGAGAGCAGCAGTGCTTTTATTTATTTACTGTAAAAGGAACCCACCAGCCATCTTGGCGACCACCTATAGTTGTTTCATAGTTTTGTTGATGCAAGCAATGGGGCACAATGTAGAAGGATCCTTGGAGAGGATTCCATTTCATCACAGAGCAACAAGCCACACCTGCACTATTAGGGCCAGTTTTACACTGCCAGTATGTCTTTCGGAATGTGGAAGAAATTCAGAAACCCTACCAACAACCCACCCAAACATGGGGGTAACATGCTACTCACTGCACTACTTGGCCACCTAGACATGGAATAGGTGATATTTATACTTGTGTTTTTGTAAAATATCATTACAATACAAGCAGAGAAAGATGACTGCTAATGTTATATAAAATTTTATAATAGATAACCAACATGCAAGGGGGGGGTAAGACAGTAGTGCTTGGGTGCATTTGACTGTATATTCCCGTAGTCTAAATGTCTGTTTTCCTCAAGCTTTAATAATATTTTATTTTATGCAGAGATGTTACTGTTTTTAATCATCACTGTATATGCAGTTGCTGCCTTGAATTTATACACTTGTGTTGCACTGCAGTGTTTATTCTGCCTCTTAGACATCTGGGCCAATCATTTCACTTTTTAGGAGCATTTAGGAATTTGTTCTACATTTTTTCCCCTGCTATCATTTTTGTCTGCATGGTAAGTATTGCTCCTTTATTTATTGGCCATTGTGGGGTTTTTTTTGGCATATTTACAAACCTGTTATCTTCGTTGCACAGGTTGCTGAATTTTACATACTTCACTTTGCATTAAAATATATATATACAAGTTCTTCCATAAGCCTATTCGGCTTATCTGGTTGTATTATTTAACCTGTGGACTGTTCCTTTGGCCAGAATATTGTTTTTCAGAGCTGAATCTGTGATACATTGACCGTGTATATACTTGAAAAGAAGAGCTCTGATATAGATGTCTTACTTGTAACTGTTCTATTAGATGAGTACATTTTTACAGGTCTATATTATATTCTCGAAAGCTGACAATGTCGGATCTGACATTGTCGACATGAGAATATCGAATGCTCAGAATCTCGAGAGTGTAAACGGAAATCTCCATAAGGGGAGATTTCCGTTTACTGCAATGTAGTGCGGTCTTGGAGTTGGTATATTTAAGTAATGGGGGGTGTAGGGAGTGCAGCCCCCCACGTAGGTGGTGCAAGGGGGCGTGCCCCCCTTCTTAAACCCATTAGGGTACTTTTTTTCTTTTTTCTTTTGTCTTTTTATAAGGTCGATGTTTGAAGACATCGACAATATGTTTTTCGATGTTTTCAAACGTCGATCTTGTAATATAGACCAATTTTTACTACTTGACCAGTACATTTCCAGACAATTTTCTGTGCAGCTTCAGTTGATACTGGAGCTATAAAACTAAATGATCACCTTCAGTCCATGGCTGCATTCATTGTCATTCCTTTTCTGTTACCTATCTTACTCATGGTCCATAGTGAAGACTTAGCCTTTCTGGGCAAGCAAGACATAATCTATAAAACCAAACTTGCAAAAGACACTAGTTCATTTCAGAACGCAAACACACTTGCATGGATGGCACACACATACACCTTCAGACGATGTGGAGAACTAACATTTCACTTGGTGGTAAGTCCTTGAGATGTGGACAGAAAATTTAGAATCCAATGAAAACTAAAAGTCCTCATGTAAATTGGGAGCACATGAAAACTGTACACAGAATCCACCCCTGCTGTGACATGAATTACTGAATGCATGTGCTGTGAGGTGGCAATTCATAGGTAATTCCTAGGTTAATTATCCCAAGGGTGCTTTGTAAGCCTAGCTGTGCTTCCCAAGGAAGAGAATCAAACCTTGTACTTTGTATCTGTGAGGTAAATACCTTAACCATTATGTCAGCCCCCCAGCCCTTCTATACAAGTCATTCTTAAATTGTGATTCAGACTGTACTGTGAATTAAACTGCTTACTGCACTTACAGTTATAATCGTGTAGTTTGTAAAACTTGATTACATGGCTTGTAACAATTTTAATGTAGCAAAGTTTTGTGAAATTTTACTTTATACGTAGTATTCTTTTTAGCGTATTTTTAACAATCGTCCTTTACTAGTAACAGATGTCTCATCTTTAATGATAGAACAGGGTGTAAAGACTGCCTGGGCCCACATGGGTGGGGAAAGAGGAATAAAGGAGAGGCGATTTCAGACTTCTTTCTGACAAATGGCTTGATGATGGCTGGCACTTGCTTCCGTGAGAGAAACAGTCTTGAGATTAAATTCAAGAATGGTCAGCATACAATTTAAGTAGACTTTTCTTTTAGTAAAGAAAGGCACTAGGGAGAATTGGATATTGCAAAGTCATTCTCATTGAAACAGTTGGCCCACAGCATAAACCACTGGTGATTACAATGGACTGCAAGCAGTTGTCAGAGAAGGTGCTAAGGTCAAGACAGACTAGGCTGCTGACTGGAGTAAAAGCGCAAAGTTCAAGAAAATACTCAGGGTTGACCTTAGTCTTGTATATGTTCACTGATTCTGATGAAGTCTGAAATTTATAGCAGATGAAAGTGCTTAATCCTGTTTGACTCATGGTTTTGGATTAAGTTTTATTTTTCATACTCTTGTGTGGTGTTCCCGAGTCCATTTGTAGCAGACTTTTTTGAAATACTCAGGGCTCTAGCACCTCTTGAAGAAGAGAAAATAGGTGGAGTCAAAGAAGAATGGCAGCATCTCAAAACAGCATGTGTGAAGACTATGAAACCGATATGTGTCCAAGCCAGGTATAGAAATAAGGTACATAAAGGAAAGCTGATGCTGGAATGCAGAAGTCTGGGGAGTTATCAGAAGGAAGAAGGAGTTCAGGAAAAAGTAGGAGATAGAAAAGATGGGCCGGGTTAAGAAGGAATACTGGCTGGCTAACAAAGAGGCTAAGAGATTGTCACAGTAGCAAACAGCAAGACATCAGAGGCTCTCTGCCAGCTTTAGGAAAGTGACTTGGCAGATGGCTCCAAGAAACTATCTTTATGTCTTGCAACTTGATAAAAAGACTATAGTCATTAGAAAATGTTTGATAAATGCCAGCAACAATTTACTCACCAGTCCACAGGACATTAAAAGCAGAAGAAAGGAGTACTTCCAGTAGCTTCTGAATGAAGAAAACCCCACAGAAGCTGTACTGTCCAATACATGGCTTACAATGAAAAGGGAAGAAATACACACCCTATAAGAAGTAAGAACATCACTAAGGAAAATGAAATCAGGGGAAGCATGAAGCTCAGATGTAGTCATGGCAGATATGATCAAGATTTTGGGTAGGTTAGGAGAAAAGTGGCTCTTGAGGGTACTCGTAGCAGCATGGAGAGAACCGTATCCCAGATGACTGGAAAATAAGCATTTTAGTACCACTGTACAAGAACAAAGGGGACAGTCAGAACTTTGGCCTGTACAGAGGTATCAGACTTTTGTCACACTACATGAAAGTGCTAGAGAGGCTGACTAATAAAAGAATACACCGAGCAGTAGAAAGTATAATGGGAAGATGAGCAGTTCGGATTCACGTCGGGATGCAGCACAACTAACCTAAAGTCTGCAATGAGACAGATAGTGGAGAAGAAGCTGGAGATGAGGCAGTAGTCTAAAGGGGCATACCTAGACTTGGAGAAAGCTGTTTTAGACAGTCCTCTCATGGTTCAAAGTTCTGGAAACAGTGATATAATTAATGTAGGCTATGTACAAGTATTCGGTGACACAAGTACAAACCAGTATTCCGACTTGGAGAGGTTTCCAGTGGGATGGGATGTACATCAGGTTTCAGATCTGAGCCTAAAGCTGCTTTAAACTAGTGGAGGACTACATTAGGAAACCGGTTGGGGACAGATAAAAAGAGCTGCTAACTCCAGATGTGGCATTATAGGTGGACTCTGAACAGGAGCTTCAGCAAATGATGGGGAAATGGAGTAAAACTGAGTACTGAAGACAGTTGTCATTGCAGCAGTGGAATAAATCAGCAAAAGCGTAAAGTTGAAATAGATGCAAAAATACAGCAATGGAATAAATCAGCAAAAGCGTAAAGTTGAAATAGATGCAAAACTAGTGGAACAGGTTAACTACTTCATTTGTGTGGGAGGGGTGGTTGAGGAAAAGCAAAGTCTGAATAAGGAGGTCAAACCTAGAATCTGAGATTCTGTATTCAACTAGCACAGAGTGTCAGGGGTAGTGTGTGACCTAAGACTTACAAAGAAGCTGAAAGATAAGGTGTAACAGTAGTGTGACTGTGTTTTTTCTGCAGTACAATATTCTAGTTAATGAAGGCAGGGCAGATGAGAAGCACGAGATGACGGAAATTAAGTTATTTAGATAGATGGTAGGTTGCACACTGTGGCAAAGACCTGATGACATCTGAGCAGAAGCCAAAGTAGATTCTGTTGCAGAAAAGATCATGATTTGGTGAAGAAAATTTAGGAGATGGGAGCAAGGAAATAAGAAATTATGATGCCCAGCCAAGAGATGGATGGATTGCATGAAAGAAGCTCTGTGGCAGTCGTGCATAACTGTGTAAGAAGGTAGGGCAGTGGCAGTGAATTGAGAGAGGTGTTGACAGCTGATGTGGTGCCCAACCCCCATGGGGGAAGGGGATGATACAGATGTTTGTTTTTACATTTGTGCTGCAAATGTTAACATCTTAAGGTTACTGTAATTTGTTTAGTTACTTTGCTTTGCTTAGGACCAGCTGTTTTTGCAGAGTTTGTGTTTTATAAGGTACTTCTGTAAACTATATCTGCTTATTGTAGTTAATATCTTGAACTTAAGCTTTTACTTTTAAATTTTCTGTTTTCATTGTTTGTTACTATATACATTGTTGGTTTACAAGTAATAGAAAATATTTTAACTATATTATCACTCAACAGCTATCAGTATTACAGTTTTAATTTAATTTAATTTATTTGCTTCTTAACTATGTAATGGACTAGTCATTCTGAGCCTAGAGGCTAGAAGGGCAAACTCAGTTAAATAGCCAATCTTAAATGTCCATATGTGTATATTGCAATAACCAAACATATTTTGGGGGATTTGGAAGGAAATTAATGGCTTTGCCTCTCATATGGCACTCCTCTCTCTTTAACCCTTGTGTCTTTATTTGGAAGAGGGAGATTTACAGGTGCTGATAGGCTGAGCACTAATTTGCACTGTACTTTGCTGTTGCCTAAGTGTGGTGGGACTATTCCTTTTAAAGTGACTGGATACTGCTCTGGTAGTGAAATCACATACGGGTAGTGGTCTTCACTGAATGTATCTGTTATACAGATACCTGCAGTTTTGAAGCTGTTATGTAGGACCTGTACTCCATCAGCCTCACATAGGTGAATGTGTTAATGTGAGACCTTTTGAGAATTTGCTGGGTTTTATATGTGACTTGTAGCATGAGTTTTAAGCTTGCTTTTATAACAGAGACAGGGCTGGTTGAACACTTATTTTTTCTACGTGATTGCGGCCATTCCTTTTGTAGTTGTCATTGTTTAATATTATAGGTGGGGTAAAGTTCAATAAGATACACTTCTTTTTGTTTTTAAATCCATGTTTTTGACAGCACCTAGATTCCTTTTGGAATATCCAACTTTGTATATGCCCTGGATACAGGAAAAAAAAAATAGGTTCCTTTTCATATGCTGGTTATTTGGTTAGGTTAGCATTTTCCTACAATAAGACAATGCACAGGAGAATTATTTGGCAGGGCAATATGCTCCGCATAAAGTAGGAGGTATAACGTTTTAAGTAGACTTAGTAACTTTCAATGTCAACTGTGCTGAATGCACATATACTCTGTATAAAAATACAGTATAATCCAAGTAAAGCTGATGAAAACCAGTTCATAATAACAGGCAGTATTCACTTCACCAATAAATAGTCCAAAAGCAGTATAAAAGCCGAATCCTTTTAATAATTTAAGAATATGGCAAGCGCTTTCATCCAGAGGGCTTCCTCAGGCCAATAACAATCATTAAAAAAAAAACAGTGTGTATATATAATATATATATATATATATATATATATATATATATATATATATATATGTGTGTGTGTGTGTGCTGACGAATAATGACATCACATCCTCCCAGTCATTCAACAAGCAACATCAAAAGGTTACATAACAGCTAACGAAAACTACAAATCTATATAATGATGTTAAAATTACTTTAACTAAAAATATACACACACAATTTTATATGCTGAATAACTTCATGTTCTAACCACTATAAGCAAACTTAAAAACAATGCATTTCTCAGCAATCAATATAAAAACATATATACTTATTTGGTTACATTATAGCAGCCGAAATTAACAATTATTATAAAAACAACATAATGAATGAAAAGCAATTAAGTTCTTAGTTTCCTTCCTTTCAAAATAGGTCGGAGGGGTACCCTGTCATTCAACCCCGGCTCCCGATCAGCTCTTAACCTAATAATCCATTTTATTTCATTCTGTTCAGTCCGATTCTGAATATCACCCCTTCTAGTGGTTGGCTGGTTGGTTTGAATAACTTTAAAGTTAAACATGTGTTCTACTGATTTATCCAAAATATGTTTGGATAATGCATTTTTATCTGATTTAATCCGTATGTTATATAAGTTTCCCTTATTCTATCTTTAAGTCGCCTATCAGTCTTGCCCACATAAAATGCTGGGCAAGACCTACATGTGGCGAGATAAACAACATGTTGAGAATTGCAGCTAGCCTTGGGATAGAATTTAAAACATTGCAAGGTAATTGGATGCATAAATATGGCTGTGCTATCTACAAAGTGGCAATAGTTACACATTAGGCATGACCTGGTGACTCCAGATAAAGAACTATGCTGGGATCTGGATTCAGTTATGTTGGAACTGCACAACATTCTATAGAGTTTAAACCTATTCTTGTATATAAATTTCGGAATGTCTCCAACAACCTCACAGATGGATAGATCTACATTTAGGATGTCTCAATATTTCAAATAGGCATTTCTTATAGCATTAACGTCTTGCATATGGTATATAGATATTCTGAGTCCTTCTTCCGTTGTATTATTTTTATCTAAGTTATTTACTTCTTGGATACTAGGATGTCTCAATATTTCAAATAGGCATTTCTTATAGCATTAACGTCTTGCATATGGTATATAGATATTCTGAGTCCTTCTTCCGTTGTATTATTTTTATCTAAGTTATTTACTTCTTATAGCATTAACGTCTTGCATATGGTATATAGATATTCTGAGTCCTTCTTCCGTTGTATTATTTTTATCTAAGTTATTTACTTCTTGGATACTATTGTTTCTATCAGCAAAATAAGGGTACGCCCTACACATTCTTAGTATGTCTACACCCAAAAGACCCTCATTGATTTCTTTGAGGTTATAGGATCTATCAATAAATTGTTGCTTAAGGTTAGATAATTCTGTATTATAACCTATGTCAGTAGAATTCAAACGGGGAAACCCGCATAGCTTGTCCCTTAATAATGTTCTTAAAAATAAACTTGAGGTGCATACTGGTTCTATGCAATAATGAATTTCTATAACATGATTTCCTGTACACCCCAGTATTTCTACATAGACATCTAAATATGAAACAAATTTCTCAGATGCCATCATGGTAAATTTCAAATAATGTGTCAGTGAGTTCACCTCTTTTAAGAATTTCTGTAATTCAGTCCCTTCAGATTTCCATATAATAAAGAGGTCATCCACAAACTGTATGTAGAATATAACATGATCCTTGAAACTGTTTAATGTGAGCAAGTGCCTCTTTTCCCAATCGGTCATAACAAGATTGGCGTAGCTATTGGCACATGATGTGCCCATAGCTACGCTATCTTTCTGAATGTAAACCTGATTATTGAAAATGAAATGTTGTTGGCTAAAACTATCCCCAATAATTAACACAGTGCATCAGTGTGAATTTCAGATGAAGCTTGGTTCACAAGTAAACACCTGCGAACGCATTCTATTCCTTCATAGTTCGGAACGGTGGTAAAGAGGGATTGGGCATCTAGTGTCACTAACCAATATTTGGTGTACATGGAAACATCTTTCATTTCATCATATAACATCAATAAGAATTGCTTAGTATCTTTCAATATATATGTGTATTTATTCACTATAAGTCTGTATTTATTCACTATAAGTCTTAATTTGATTCCAAGTAAAGGGATATAGGCTCTGTAATCCAGCCTCTCCCTGCAACAGTTGGTCTCATGGGTGGACATTGGGCATGTTTATGTATTTTGGGTACACCTTGTATGCATGGCACCATTGGTTTACTATTGCTGCATTAGTAAACCAATGGTACACCTTGTGTGCATGGCACCATTGGTTTACTAATGCAGCAGTAGTCATATAGTTTATCACTAATCCTTCCATTGCGATGGTATTCTAATAAGGATAATGAAACTCTACTAATAATCCTATCTATTTGATTTAAACCTATTCGACTATAATAATGGGTATCACTCAGCACATCAGTCATGGTGGAGATATATCTTTCCCTATCCATAATGACTATGGGACCCCCCCCCCTTATCTGCTGGTCTGATCACTATGTTAGGATCATTCCTAAGTGTTTTTAAGGCTGACCTTAGCTTAGGATGTAAATTCCCATACCATTTCCTATGTCTATTTCGTTTGTCATGTTCATGCATTTCCTCCGCTACTAATTTTGAATATGCATCTACAAGTGGATGTAAATTGGGTATGTACGTGCTGGGTTTTTTAAAAAGTTGTTCTTCATTAACTATCATTGATTTACCAAAATCCAGTTTTAATTGTATATTTCGGATGAAAAGATCAACCACTGAGTCTTTAATATCACTCCTAGTGGAAGGTATAAAAGTTAACCCTTTCTCTAATACATTAATTTCTTCTACGGTGAGTCATCTACTGGAGATGTTCCATATCAGCGATTGGTTGTCTTTTCCCACATTTTTTTCAAAGTTGGGCCTACATATTCCTCTTTGACCATCTTTCTTTTCTGTCTCCCCCTGCTCATGGAACAGTCCCTCCCTCCTCTCCGCTATCGGGAAGGGGGCCATTCCAGTCGAACCTATTAAGCTATTCGGGTTTGTTTGTAAAACTTTCTAACTACCCCATCTCCTAGGTTAGGCCCATAAATCAGGCCCATAGATAAATTAGGTCCTTCAGTTGACTCTCACATCATGAATAATTCCTTTCTCACTTATATCTATAATACCAGATGTTAGTTGGGATGACTCATTTATTTCATCTTCCTGGTGCACAATTGCTGTGGTAACTACTATATTCCTAGTGCTAGCAGCAGAACTTTCATTATCTTTAAGTTGTTGTTAATAGTATTATCAACACATACAGCTTTGTAATCACATCCATTTCTATGCACATTTTTATCTACATTTCTTTCCATATTTTTATCTACCCTACCATGTCCATTTTTCTCAGTATTAAACCTCGGCCAGGTGTAGACCTGTCCATTACTAAAATCTGCAGTGTCTCTTCAGATCTAATTTTGTTTTTGTTCTAAGAGTTTCTTTTCATATAAATACACATTGTCTAAAAGTTTTTTAAAGGCTTTATCAGCAACTTTTCTAGGATATGTTATATTAATATGTTTCTGTTGATCCCTTATCCGTACTCTTAATGTTACTTCCTCTGGTAAAAAATACTCGTTCATCAGTGACATATAGCATATGCTGGTTTCTATATTAATTTGTTGCCATTTGTATAGTAAGTCTGGGTACAGCGTACCTGTTGTAGGCATCTTTAGGATGCGCAGCCCTCTCGGAATGATTTTGCGAGCTATACACACTTCAAAGTGCTACCGCTGAAGTTGCATACGCTTTAGTTTGATAAAATCCATCTCCATTTGATTCAGAAGTATAGATAAACTGCTGTAGCTCACCTCGGCTGTGGAATCATCGGTCATGTCGCGTATTACGTCATACGCTAGTAACGGATTCCTTCGCCGGCAACACCGTTTTCAAATATATTAATTTTACACTGGAGGTCCTCCAGTTTGTATGGTAGTTCAATTGAAGATGTAGCAAGCTCTGCCATGACAACAAAGCAGCAAACAAATAAAATTAATAACAAGAAAAAGATAGCTGCTCTGTGGTCTGCTCTCCTGTCGAAAAACAAGTTATAGACTAAGACAATGCACAAGAGAATTATTTGGCAGGGCAATATGCTCCTCATAAAGTAGGAGGTATAATGTTTTAAGTAGTCTTAGTAACTTTCAATGTCAACTGTGCTGAATACACATGTACTCCATATACAAATACAGTATAATCCAAGTAAAGTTGATGGAAAAACAGTTCATAATAACAGGCAGTATTCACTTCACCAATAAATAGTCTAAAAGCAGTATAAAAGCTGAATCCTTTTAATAATTTAAGAATATGGCAAGTGCTTTCACCCAGAGGGCTTCCTCAGGCCAATAACAATCATTTTAAAAAAAACAGTATATATATGCTGACGAATAATAACATCACATCCTCCCAGTCATTCAACAAGCAACATCTAAAAGTTACATAACAGCTAACGAAAACTACAAATCTATATAATGATGTTAAAATTACTTTAACTAAAAATATATACACAAAATTTTATATGCCGAATAACTTCATGTTCTAACCACTATAAGCAAACTTAAAAACAATGCATTTATCAGCAATCAATATAAAAACATATATACTTTTTTGGTTACACTATAGCAGCTGAAATTAACAATTATTATAAAAACAACATAATGAATGAAAAGCAATTAAGTTCTTAGTTTCCTTCCTTTCCATGAGCAGGGGGAGACAGAAAAGAAAGATGGTTGAAGAGGAATATGTAGGCCCGACTTTGAAAAAAATGTGGGAAAAGACAAACAATCGCTGATATGGAACATCTCTAGTAGATGTCTCACCGTATAAGAAATTTAATGTATTGGAGAAAGGGTTAACTTTTATACCTTCCACTAAGAGTGATATTACCGACTCAGTGGTTGATCTTAATGTTCGTCCGAAATATACAATTAAAACTGGATTTTGGTAAATCAATGATAGTTAATGAAGAACAACTTTTTAAAAAACCCAGCACGTACATACCCAATTTACATCCACTTGTAGATGCATATTCAAAATTAGTAGCGGAGGAAATGCATGAACATGACAAACGAAATAGACATAGGAAATGGTATGGGAATTTACATCCTAAGCTAAGGTCAGCCTTAAAAACACTTAGGAATGATCCTAACATAGTGATCAGACCAGCAGATAAGGGGGGGGGGTCCCATAGTCATTATGGATAGGGAAAGATATATCTCCACCATGACTGATGTGCTGAGTGATACCCATTATTATAGTCGAATAGGTTTAAATCAAATAGATAGGATTATTAATAGAGTTTCATTATCCTTATTAGAATACCATCGTAATGGAAGGATTAGTGATAAACTATATGACTATTGCTGCATTAGTAAACCAATGGTGCCATGCATACAAGGTGTACCCAAAATACATAAACATGCCCAATGTCCACCCATGAGACCAATTGTTGCAGGGAGAGGCTGGATTACAGAGCCTATATCCCTTTACTTGGAATCCAAATTAAGACCTATAGTGAATAAATACACATATATATTGAAAGATACTAAGCAATTCTTATTGATGTTATATGATGAAATGAAATATGTTTCCATGTACACCAAATATTGGTTAGTGACACTAGATGTCCAATCCCTCTTTACCACCATTCCGAACTATGAAGGAATAGAATGTGTTCGCAGGTGTTTACTTGCGAACCAAGCTTCATCTGAAATTCACACTGATACACTGTGTGAATTATTGGGGATAGTTTTAGCCAACAACATTTTCACTTTCAATAATCAGGTTTACATTCAGAAAGATGGTGTAGCTATGGGCACATCATGTGCCAATAGCTACTCCAATCTTGTTATGGCCGATTGGGAAAAGAGGCACTTGTTCACATTAAACAGTTTCAAGGACCATGTTATATTCTACGTACAGTTTGTGGATGACCTCTTTCTTATATGGAAATCTGAAGGGACTGAATTACAGAAATTCTTAGAAGAGGTGAACTCATTGACACATTTATTTGAAATTTACCATGATGGCATCTGAGAAATTTGTTTCATATTTAGATGTCTATGTAGAGAGACTGCCCAATGGTCTCTTAAATACTGGGGTGTACAGGAAATCATGTTATAGAAATTCATTATTGCATAGAACCAGTATGCACCCCAAGTTTATTTTTAAGAACATTATTAAGGAACAAGTTATGCGGGTTTTCCGTTTGAATTCTACTGACATAGGCTATAATACAGAATTATCTAACCTTAAGCAACAATTTATTGATAGATCCTATAACCTCGAAGAAATCAATGAGGGTCTTTTGGGTGTAGACATACTAAGAATGGGTAGGGCGTACCCTTACTTTTGCTGATAGAAACAATAGTATCCAAGAAGTAAATGACTTGGATAAAAATAATACAACGGAAGAAGGACTCAGAATATCTATATACCATACGCAAGACGTTAATGCTATAAGAAATGTCTATTTGAAATATTGGGACATCCTAAAAGTAGATCCATCCATCTTTGAGGTTGTTGGAGACTTTCCGAAATTTATATATAAGAATGGGCTTAAACTCTATAGAATGTTGTGTAGTTCCAACAGAACTGAATCCAGATCCCAGCATAGTTCTTCATCTAGAGTCACCAGGCCATGCCTAAAGTGTAACTATTGCCACTTTGTAGATAGCACAGCCATATTTATGCATCCAATTACCTTGCAATGTTTTAAATTCTATCCCAAGGCTAGCTGCGATTCTCAGCATGTTGTTTATCTCACCACATGTAGTAGGTCTTGCCCACCATTTTATGTGGGCAAGACTGATAGGCGACTTAAAGATAGAATAAGGGAACACTTATATAACATACAGATTAAATCAGATAAAAATTCATTATCCAAACATATTTTGGATACATCAGTAGAACACATGTTTAACTTTAAAGTTATTCAAACCAACCAGCCAACCATTAGAAGGGGTGATATTCAGAATCGGACTGAACAGAATGAAATAAAATGGATTATTAGGTTAAGAGCTGATCGGGAGCCGGGGTTGAATGACAGGGTACCCCTCCGACCAATTTTGAAAGGAAGGAAACTAAGAACTTAATTGCTTTTCATTCATTATGTTGCTTTTATAATAATTGTTAATTTTGGCTGCTATAATGTAACCAAATAAGTATATATGTTTTTATATTGATTGCTGAGAAATGCATTGTTTTTAAGTTTGCTTATAGTGGTTAGAACATGAAGTTATTCGGCACATAAAATTTTGTGTATGTATTTTTAGTTAAAGTAATTTTAACATCATTATATAGATTTGTAGTTTTTGTTAGCTGTTATGTAACTTTTAGATGTTGCTTATTGAATGGCTGGGAGGATGTGATGTCCTTATTCGTCGGTATACATATATATATATATATATATATATATATATGTATATACTGTTTTTTTAAAATGATTGTTATTGGCCTGAGGAAGCCCTCTGGGTGAAAGCGCTTGCCATATTCTTAAATTATTAAAAGGATTCGGCTTTTATACTGCTTTTGGACTATTTGTTGGTGAAGTGAATGCTGCCTGTTATTATGAACTGTTTTTCATCAACCTTACTTGGATTATACAGTATTTTCATACGGAGTACATGTGCATTCAGCACAGTTGACATTGAAAGTTACTAAGACTACTTAAAACGTTATACCTCCTACTTTATGTGGAGCATATTGCCCTGCCAAATAATTCTCCTGTGCATTGTCTCCGTTTATATCTTGCTTTTCGACGGGAGAGCAGACCACAGAGCAGCTATCTTTTTCTTGTTATTAATTTTCCTACAATAGCTCAGGGACTAAGTCAAATTTTCTTCTAGATGACTTCAGGATGTGGAGAGATAGTGGGTTATCATTTAACAACTTCTAATTGATGTATATATTTGCTGAGGTTGTCTTTTCAGCCTACATTACAGGACATTCTTTGGACACTTGGTAATGCTACCACTTACATGGAGATAGACCCATTGTTTTGCTTACATGGAGATAGACCCAGTATTTTGGTCTGACCTTCATTTGATCTTTTTCATCCTACAGCTCCCGTACATTACTGACCACATCTTGCACTGGTGAAGTTCAGAAATTTAAATGTGCCAGGTGCTTGCACATGACAAGGCTTCTTATACAGTACAGTGTAGGTGAATTTGAGAAGGTAGTGGGTGGTCTATCGGAAGGCATCACCAATGCTTTTGATTAAGCTGCTCCATATTGTGCATGCCTGCCTTCTACTATAATGCATGCCTGCCTTCTGCTATAATTTGTGAGTTTTGAAATGGTCTTACACTGAAGTCTCAAGCTTGAAGCAGGTTTGGGTGTCAATGGAGAGAGCTTGGTCTTCTAAACAACACTTTTAAGCTGAGTGAACACTCCGTTATATACTGCTTAGAAATCTTTCATAAGAAAAGGCAGTGTTCATGTCCAGGGAGATGAGATTTCAGCTGCTGGTAATTTACCAGCTATGCTATTCTCCTCTGTGGAAGATAGAGCCCTTGTCACAATTCTGACGTCTTTTTCTGCCTTAGAAGTGGGGGGTTGCAGTTTGCCATTTAGTGGGTAAAGTTCAATAAGTAAAACTAGAACACTTTTTGGGTGCCCTCATTTGTGTGTCCTTTGAGTGGACTTGGAGTGAATTTCATTAGCCCAATTATGAGATCACAAATTGGATATAGAGTAGGTGTGTGTGTGTGTGTGTGTGTGTGTGTGTGTGTGTGTGTGTGTGTGTGTGTGTGTGTGTGTGTGTGTGTGTGTGCGCGCGCGCGCGCATACATTCTGGAGCTTGGCCCACTGAATTTTTTGCTTTATTTTCCATACAAGTACAGAGTTTATTTCCCTCAGTTTGTGTATTCATTCACCATTCACTTCTGAAGTTTCTTTTTGTAACAAGAGGCTTTGTTATCTTCAGTCTTCAAGAAATAATCTAGCGATATATTAAAGCTGGAACTCTTTCATCCAGTATGTTAACTTTCCACTTATAGTCAGTGGTGGCTCATGCTATTGGACTGCAGCCCACCAGCTGTTCAAAACAGGAAAAAACAAAATAAACCGCGCATGCATTCTCGGAACTTTAATCCAGACTGCTGTTTAATCAGTCCAGATTAGGAAAGAAGGCATCCGTATACAGATGCCCCAGAAGTCTATGCGGTTACAACTGCAAGGTCTGCAGTCTGTGCATGCTCAGAATGGAACTGGAGGCTGGATTCAGTGCACGCATGCATGCTCGGCATTCCCCGGGATGATAGGAAAGAGGAGCAGCTTTGAATGGTTTCTTTCTGGATTCTGAGCAATATGCTGCTTTTGCATAGGAAAATGTGACTTTGCTTTGAATGATGGACTCTGCTCTCAGGTACTGGCATTTGCAGTTAGGAATGGGACTTTGTGTGTGTGTGTGTGTGTGTGTGTGTGTGTGTGTGTGTGTGTGTGTGTGTGTGTGTGTGTGTGTGTGTGTGTGTGTGTGTGTGTGTTCCCTACCCATCACCACTTGTGAAAAGTGTTCAGATTTTTGCCTCATATTTTTCTTCTGTTCTATTCCTCATCAAATCTGTGTTTTTTGGATTTTTAATTCACTAAATAATAACAGGCATTTGAATTTCAGACTTCATATTCTTCAGAAAGTATATGGTAACACAAAACATTTTATTCTAGAAATTTTTTCAGTTTATAAGATCAATATTTGAAATTTGTTCCTATTTTTGGTGCTGTATTCCCCCATTATTGACTTTGTCCAGGTTTTTTGGTGCTAAGAGGTTGAGAGCTATGGTGAGAACTGAATTCACTAAATGATAGCCATTTAAGTTTCAGTCTATCTTTCAAGAAGCAGCTGATTTGGCATACTGGCATGTTACTCTGACTGTAGTGTACAAAGTCCTGGGTTCAAGACTTGGCAGTGAAATGCATGGCGGTAGCACAGCATTTTATTCAAGCAACTTAGCAAGATTATACACGCAATGTTTAAAATGTGTGCCTGGATTTTGGGCTTTTGTCCCCCCCCCCCAATACATTTTGGCTTTTTCCAGATTTCTCGTGTGCTGCAAAGTTGAGAGATACAATTGGGTGTTGAGTGGATTTTACAAGGAACTAAGAGCTTCAGGGGAAGAGAAGTTTAGTGCTGCTTTTGGTGAGTCTGCTTGCATTGTTAACACACAACAGGTAGTATATTTGCTTTAGATGGAGAAGGCTGTGGGGGTCTACTCCCACAGTATGTAGATGCATTGTTGATACTGTACTGTGTTGTACTAAAGGGGGTGGATGCTGCAGTCCTGAGAATGTCCTCTTTCGTGGAGATACCTAGTAGCTATGAACCTGTTATCAGTTTGCCATCCATGCCCTATTGCAATATTACTAGCTTATCATTTTTTAATGTAACATGGGCAATTTATTCCTCAAGGGCAACAGACACTTTATATTTTATTGATTCATCTACAAATAAAGTTGTTTGCTATCAGCAACCTCTTCATTAGTTACAGATCTCTTTAATGTGGAATTATTTAGATGACTTTTACTTCTGCAGAGATTGTGCATATTTACTGACACTGGTGGATTGTAGAAGTTTGAGAAGACTTTTATGATGGAAATGTTCTGAACTGGGCATTTTTGTCATTATTGGTGCATGCATTTTGTTTCATTGTTTACTGGAAAAATGTTCACAACTATAAATTTAAAATGCCCTCTAACTGCACTGTATTGTACAAGGAATATAATTTAATACAATCAGGAAGGTGTATCAAAGAACACATGTATGTTTCATGTGCAAGGGGCTTATTATTTGAAAACAGCCTAAAGTTAATCTTTATCTGCCACTGGCCAAATGTATTTTCTTTGACTGTGGGTTTCAGTGATATGTCAATGAATATGAGTTTCAAGGGCAGAGCAGTTTTAATGTTAAGTCTATTTTCATTGTGAGACTGCATTGCTTTGTTGAACAGATGTCTATTAGTGTTTGTGCTGCAAAATGTAAAATAAAACTTTTTAATGAAATCCAAATCATCGTAGAAGTAAAGCAGTGTGCACATTACAGTGTTTATGGTAAATGGGGTGAAACAGCCAAGTAATGGGACATTGGAATGGCTGCAGGGGGGAAGCCCCATTCGACCATGATTTTGTGAGGGGGGGGACTGCAAACGCAAAGACATCCCCAGCTGAACTATACCTCTCATCTGTCCAGATTTTGACAGAATGAATAGATTTTTGCTTCTTATTTTGGTGTGTTCCTCATAAAATGTGTGTTTTTTCTGACAAATAATTTAGGAATTAAGTCACTAATGACAGACATTGAGTTTCAGACTTCATACCCTTCAGAAAAATGCATGCTAAAGCAAGACCGGTTATTCTATCAACTGTCTTAGTTTATACAAGAGCAATCTTTAGTACTTATATTTGGCCTTGTCCAGATTTCCTGTGTTGAGGTTGAGAGGTACGCGTAAATAAATCGCTTTTTAGAATTAGGTATATCCAGACCTCTCAACTGTCCCCGATTTTGGCTCAAATTGTTGCTCTCCCCTTAATAATCCCTCCGCAAAATGGCAATTTTGGAAGACAATGTGGATGGTTTACAATAAATAATTGTAATATTCAGAGTTATAGATTACTTTTATTTCAGAAATGCATGTAGAGTCTCTTATTTTGTCAGCTGCTCAACTTAACAGTACTGATATTAAAAATGTGTCCCTTCTTTGACAGGTTCACAGCTGTATTGTGTGGCTATTTTATATTTTTGCATCACATTTTTGGTCTGTAAAAGTTGTGGTTTTCTGGCAAATAAGTGGAAAATCATTAAAGATTGAAGTTAGAAAATAATGACAGACATTGTGTTTTAGATTTCATACCCTTCAGAAAATTCATACTAATGCAAGACCTACTATTTTATTATCTTTCTAAGTTTATAAGAGCAATTTTTAAAAATTGCCCTTATTTTTGGGCCTTTGTCCCACTTCTTTTTATGCCTTTGTCCAGATTTCTTGCTCTGAGGTTGAGAGGTATGGCAAATGTGTCAGTGTCATCACTGTCAGCCAGAGACATTTCAAATTCTGACGTACCTGTTGTACCCCACTCCCCCATGTAGTGACTCTGGATGTGTCCAAGCAAGGCAAGGAGCAGTTATGCAGTGTACGTGTGCAGAGTATCCCCGCATCCAAGGTAAACAGAAGTACTACAGTGGATTTTCATCTGTCCTTGATTTTGCAGAATGTTCTGTTTTTCTGTCATATTTTTATACTGTTGATTTATGCTTCTTATTATTCAGAAAATGCATGTTGTTGCGGCGCCTATTGCTCCGTGTTTAAGTAGCAATGCTTTAATGACCATCAGGTAAGCTTGTCTGAGATTGTAAGATGCAAGTAAGCACTAATAAGCATACTGTTAAAGAATTACCAACAATGAAAAGCATTTGCCATGCAGAGAATATTTACATAACTAGATAACATATAAGCCGTAGGTATTGAAATACATCTGACAGTATTTGTAATAAAGAACAGGATTACAGTATTTTCAGAAGCTCTTTACATTTGTTGGAGACTTGCAGTTATCTTTGCAGGCTTTACCTGTAAACTAAACAGAATGCTGATCTATTGTGTGGTCCATAATTTGTGCAGTAATCCTTTAAGCAATTTATCTTGAGCTTGTTTCATGTTTGCTGTTCATTTTTTACTTTGATCATGTTTTTCCCCATGAAACAAGTAGATAGTTGCTGACAGGCAGCAGGTCTTTTTTTTTTTTTTTTTTTTTTTTGGATAAGAAACATTTTTACAAGTGGGGGTATCACAGAGATTGCTACTTTCAGCATGTTACTTAGTACTTTTATAAAGCTGAATATAAATTATAATTAGAACTGCAGTGCAAGGAGAAGTGGTTTGAGTTGAGTGCTGCTTGTTTTTTTTTATAATTGATTTTGACTTTCATTCCAGTAATGTATTTAAAAGTAATTTACTTTTTCATGCCTCACAACCTTTTTGCTTCCATCTCGATATTAAGTAAGCTGTCATGTAGCCAATGCATTGAAATATTTTTTTCTTCTACACTTCATTTTATCATGTTTGGACTCTCATAATGATGGTTTGGCAGCCAGGGCAGTATATTTTAAAGTCCCAATTTTTGTGGCTTTGAACATAACCCTGCTCCTTTCTAGTTAGTCACACCACTTCCCATTGACCCCACCCATTCAGCTGTCTTCTGCAGCCCCCCTTTGATTTGAAGTCACCAGCCGCCACTGTTTGCAGTTATTGAGAAAGGAAATTATGTATAACATATTGCTAAACTGATGGGCGCCTTGATCCTTGCTAGCTCAATTTCAGGAACCCTCACATCACTGAGACCCCCTTAGTGGTAATGTCTACTTTGTAATAAGAGAGGACTTCTGTTGTTCAGCTGTTACCACATTTGACCTATCTGCAATGGGTAAACTATAAACCATGGAGCATTGATGGGAGCACTTGCAGTTCCCCTTGCCTTATTGATTGGTCTGCTTTGTACCACTCAGGGGGCCACAGTTCAGTAATCTATTGAAGTTAGAGGTGTCATTACTGTGCTAATAGCATCTTATCGCCTTTCTTCTTTCAGGTCTGTATGTCTGCTTTGGGTTAAGTCTGGATACCTCTTTCTTTGGATGAGAAGTAATTTGAAGAGCAACCTTGTAAACTTTGAAACCATGACTATTCATGTGACATTGTGGTCCTTCGCAGAAATTGATCTTGCTCCCATAATTTTTGGTGGAAATAGATTTCCACTTTTGGCTAGGGTATAGAATCTTGGAGTAACTTTTGGCTTTTTGTCAATTAGGAACAAAATGGTGTCTATTACATTTTCTCAACGAACATAATCTGCACAAAATATCTTATTTCTATTTAGGACCTTACTCTGGCTGTGGGCATGCTTGCTTTGGTCCTCTTATGTCTCAACTACTGCATTGCTGTGTACTTAGGCTTGCCTGCCGTGGACCTGTAGCATGTTCAGTGGGAAGATAACCTCACTGTCCATATCATGACTGGTATATCATGGCAAAAATGTGTACATGGGGTGCAAAGCCTGCAGGGTCAGTTGGTAGATATTATTGTCTTTATAGTGACATATTAGCATTATTTGTGTTTTCAGGATTTTGGGCTTTCAGGAGTTTGGGCTTTCAGGATTCTGAATTTTCAGGCTTTTGGTTTCAGGCTTTTGATTTTCAGGCTTATGATGTTTCAGGCTTCTGAATGGGAACCATATATATATATATATATATATATATACATACACACACACATTATATATTTTTTTTTTCCCCAGGAGAATTTCATTTATATGAGGATTCTGTACTCTGAGTGGATTATTGATACATGGCATCCATCCCTGCCTCCTGCTTTCATTTGCTATCTTTCCCCATGTACTTTATATGCCTTTTTGAATATATTGATTTCTAAAGTCTGTTAGAAAGTTACATGAAAAAAATATTCATTGCCCCCCCCCCCCCACCACCACCACCAAAATGTTTTTCTCCATAAATGATTTGCATACTTGGATGAATGAGCAACAGTGGTCGTATTGCAGAAGTGATAAATCAAGCCTTATAATTGCCAGGGTCATAGTCCTACTCTTAGCAGGCAGAGTTGTGCAGCACATGTGCATGTAAAACTGGAAGGTTACAATCTCTAAACTACTCATCTGACAGAGGAGGGGGCATTCCGTATAATGGACTAAAATGCGGTTACTCAACCACCCATTGTTCCTCAGTGTTTGCGAAACTCATTTTTGCCATTTTTTGAAAGTCAGTATTAGAGGGTGAAGAAGACGTGAAAGCAAATGGAGACGCTGGTAACTTGGTGATCAGTGATAAGTTGACAGTGAGACTTATTTGATTTTGCAGTGGGAACACCCTCACAACCGGATTTTGCAGTGGAACACCCTCACATCCCCACATCTCTAAAGACACCAACTCCAAGATCACACAGCGTTGGGGGCAAGGAGAAACATCCTTACCTTTACAATTCCCTAGTCTTACTAAATACATTAGGCATTTGGTTGGGACCCATGAAAATCGACTAATAAAAAGCTTGGCCATGCCTATTTTAACGCAGCATGCTGTATTATTAAGTGGGTATCCAAAGCAGATAGCACAGCAATAAAAACTGTTGGCATGATCAGTCTAGTATTCACTACGGAAAGCAGGAGTTAACAAAGGTTTAGTTGGTGATCATGTGCATTTTTAATGCAAGATATGTTGACTAGGTGCAAAGCTTTGCTGTGTTTGTCTTCATTCTGAATTTATTGTCCTAGTTCAAAAGTTTATTTATGTAGTTTGATAAGGCCAAAGTGCTTACAGGCAGAGCAAAAACTTTTTTTAAACACCTGTGAAAATAAACTACACCTTCAGTTCTATAACTGTACCTTTTGTCAGTGATGTACATTTACAATCGAGATGTTCTCTTGGTAATTTTTTGATCTAAAGTAAATTTTTCTTTGTTGGTTCACATTTATCAATTTTAAATTCTAACATCTTCTGGAGAAAAGCAAAAAAAGGCATTTGTCTTAACTAGGTAATAAATATTAACTTCTGGGTAGTGGAATGACTTTTGTCACCTAGTTAGTTCCTTTTTTGTGAATGAGAAAAATCTGCATTTCTTGTGAAATTAATAAGTAATGGTTTGTTTAAAAAACAGGAGCTGCAGGCTTCAAACATGGGTCTTTTGTCCTACTCAGACTGTCTGGATTTTCCTTTGTTATAGCTGTACTACCTAGGTGGTCTTTCAAGGAGTCCTACTTTAAGATAATGGTGCATGTGAAGATGACATTGAAGCATTGTCTTTTTGCTTAGTTTGAAAGGTGCTGTACATACAGTACTGGACTGTATTGTTTAAATGTGCAACTGTGAAATCTAATAATGATGCACTCGCATAATATATTAAAGCCTTAAGAGGCAGTATCTGCAACGCCCATTCTATTTTGAGGAAATGGATCTGAAAGTAGCAGACAAATGTCAACAAATCTAACAGATTTGGAATGAAATGCGTAGACTAGAATTTCTACTTGTGAAAGGCAAGATTATAAAAGTACACATAACCCTAAAGCTATATGCTTATTCGGTTGCATATAACCTAGTTTTGATAGGCTAAACTTTATGATGAACCCAGGATCTCATTTTACGGTTATATTTTACTAATTTAAAATATTTCAGTGTATTACCAATAAGAATAAGAACTGTTACTGCTGCTAAAGAAAGTACAGGAACAGTCCCCGTAAGCATCTGTGTTTGTTATATGGTTGAAGCAGTGACGGTCAAAATTTTAATGCTTTTGGTTAGTTAAATGGTAGAGATGCTAAACTTAGTATGAGGATAAAAACAAATGTCCAATTGTCTCATCCTTAAAAAACATACTTTAATGTAAAACCGTATAGAAAACAGAGCTTTCAAGAACAATGGACTCTTTCTCAATGTATAATTAACATAACTAAGTACATCTATAGTTATATCATTGATGTGCCTATTAGAAACTGTTTCATCCCATGTCATAAAGATTAATTCCATTATAGAATTTAAAGTGCTAAATATCAGTATACAAGTGCATTCAACCCATACAACATCCCACAATGCATAATCCCTTCTAAAAATATACTTTACAGTATTAGAGCACTACATTAAATCTTGACAAAAAGCAGAAAATTAGAAAACCATTATAAAATTATAACCATTCAGACACTTGTTATAACAGCCTGGATCTAAATTTTATGAAAAAAAACATGGTGGTAGTGCAAAAAAAATGTAGCAAGGTGACTTAGTTCTTAAAATAGAAAAGCTTAATATTTAAGCAAATTGAGAATAAGAACATCTGTGCAAACTGTTAGCCTCCTGATGTTTGAAATGGTTTGTTACACATAAGGTATAAGCTTAGATGTGAAAAAGTGGGTGGTCAGATTTCTGAGCATAAACACTTATAACATGAGTGGATACAATTAACTTCTTTATTACAATGTATGGCAAGATAGCATATGTATGCTATATATGAAGTCTTAGGACCATAAACAACCACAATGAGCCTATGAAAATATAGAATATAAGCAATATAATTTATGAAGTGTCAAAAGTCAGAAAGATATGTCCACACAGTTGTATTGTACTAGAATTGAGGCACTAGCTGGTAATAATGAATTCACCAATATCAAAAGAGAAATAATGACACTGGTGATACAGACTTGTAGCAGGGTAAGAAGGAAGTCACTGGATGAACAAACAGCTTGAGATGAGCTGCTTGACTTTTGCTATTTCCCTTAAAATTTTACAAATTCAAAGAAAGAAGGTCAAAAGATGTGGTGATAAGAACATTAATAAAGCAGAAGCACAACCAGAGACAGAAGAAAAACAAAATTAATTTTTAGAGATGCAGATGGAATGGAACCAGGTATGAAAGCCATGGCAATAAGACCAAGCTCTAAAGAATGGTACACATACTGTGATTGAGCTTTCTCAGAAGGTACAATCCCCAGCCTATGGAAAAGGCATACAAAATGCAAGGGGAAGAATCATTTTCCTTAAGTATGTGAAAATCGAAACCTGGATGTTAAAACACAGCAGAAGTGGAAATGATAAAGCAAAAGAGGAAAAGAATACAGATGTGCAAAAAAATGAATAAAACCGCAATGAAAATTATATGAGTGCATATCGAGGGCTAGCAAACTATTTTAAAAACAGGGAAGAAACTAGTCCATTTGCAATTCCTATGCCATCTCCTTTATAGCTTGTGCATTTCTATAAATGCATCACTTTTTCTCCATACATACAGGATCAGGATCATACTGTAATAGTTGTAGTCCTTCGGTATTGGCATATATTTTTAAATACTTTAGTATATTTGTTCTTAATCACAGTTAACAGATTTGTTTAGGTTTGCAAGAAATCCTGTCAGATAAGTGTAAAACTTTGACTATGACACCACTACTCAAATATCTTCCCCTCTGCTGTTCCTCAATGATGAACCAAGCAAAATATGCTTGAGATTTGATCAATGGCATGTGTGCAGGAGTTGCATACCCTATGTGTACATTTTATGTAAGGGTAGTGTGCAAAGGAGCCAGAAATCACAAATGCCAATAGACACAGGAGCTTTAGTAAACATAATAAGCAAGGCTTAATGTAATCAATTAAAGCCAAATCCAGAACTAAAGAAGGAGGTAAACATACATATTTACTAAACTTAATGCATTCCTAGTAGTTTCATTGCAGATTTCTTAGAGAAAGAAAAGGTGAGGGAAATGTGTTCAGTATCTTGCAAGATGAAGTAATAAGCATGCTACACTGCTTCACATGCAGACCACTAGCTGTGGTATAATACTGACCAATGCAAATTTAAAATGAACTGAATAGATATAAAATAAGGGAAGTGCTAAGTTAATACAAATGGTTGTTTTAATTGGAAGGTTTAAGAATTACCATATCAAACTGTAAACATTCCTGTAACATACCATAAAAGATTCACTTTCATTTAAAAAAGAGAAAAAAGGAAAAGTTAAACGCATAAAACGGGGCATAGTAGAAGTATTAGGCTCCACATTGTCAATATGTCCAATAGTGACACTATGTAGGTGTGGGAGCAACCATTAAAACTATAATGAAGGATAGGCTCAAGAACCCAGTGATGGAAGACATAAGTGAAATCAGTGGATGAAAGGTGTTCAGTAAGCTGTATCTCCCTGCTTATATAATTCCCTGCCATAAAGGAGGAAATAATACTAGCGTTACCATCATTGCTATCCTCTCTCCTATTTCAAAAATTCTAGAGAAATGTATTCACCTTCAACTCCTCCCCTACTTACTAGACAACAACCTACTAACTTCTACTCAACACAGCTTCTGTCCCAATCACAGCACTGACAGCCCTCCTATCATTCCTCGAAAATGTGAACAAGGCTAGAGACTCTGGCCTCACTGTATCTACCATTCTACTTGATCTCTCCAAAGCTTTTGACACTATCTCCCATAACTTACTTCTAACTAAACTCTCCAAGCTAAACCTTTCACCTTCTGCTCTAAATTGGTTCACCAGCTAGCTCTCAGACAGGCATCAAGCTGTTAAGTGGAAAAAAATCCATCTCCTCTTTCCTTAATAGCCCCACAGGTGTTCCACAAGGTTCCATATTAGGACCCCTTCTCTTTAATATCTTTGTAAATGACTACTATCACTCTATCCCCTATGCTAACATCATCCAATATGCAGATGATTCTACAATCATCTGTGCTTCATCTTCCATTTCAGCTCTCCAAAAGCTGACTCAAGATGCCTTCTCCACCACAGAACAGTGGATGAAAGACAACCATCTTGCACTTAATGCAGCTAAATCAAAACTAATGATATTCACCCCCTCACTGGATCAACAACCATTCTTCATCACCAGTCAAAATAATAACCCACTTGAACTGGTAACTGAAGCCAAGCTTCTAGGAGTCCAAATTGATAATAACCTTACTTTCAAGTCCCATCTACTACAAAACATTAAAAAAACCCACCAAAAACTAGGCCTGCTGTATCGTCACAAACCATTCCTCTCACCTACTACCAAACTCACTCTCTCTACCACATTTCTCTTACCCTCCCTCCTTTATGGTGCCCCTCTTTTAACTAATCTACAATCATCTCTCAAAACAAAACTTTCAACCTGTTATAATAAAATAGCCAAATTTGCCACTATGAATCTTCAACCCATCACTGTGCACCACTCCACAAACTAAATTGGCTTGAACTTCCCAACTACCTCTCCTACACTCAACTAACATATGCACACAAACTCATTTTTCAACCATCCCTCTGTCCCTCCCTGTCCACTACCTTTAAAATTCACCATACTCAAAGACTTCTTAGATCTACTAATCAAAACCTAATAGAAGTCCATAGACCCCATCGCCCCCCAGGACAAAACCTCCTCTCCTTTTCACTAGCACGCCTATGGAACTCCCTCCCACCCTCCATTCGTACCATCACTAGCCTTCCTACCTTTAAAAAAATCACTCCACTCCTACCTATCATCCACATGGGAATGCTCCTGCTCCTACCCCACATAATCTTTCTATACTCTCTACTGTATTCCACCTTTTACTCTCTCTACCTCAGACAGTAATCTATTCCTTAATAGTTCCTATCCTCCTGAAAGCCTTATGCACCTATCTACTCACTTCCTTATCCTTGTGCCTATGATATAATTTGATTTCAACTTTAATATGTTTTATTATTTGATCGTATTAATGCTTAACTTTACTCATTGTAATCACTGTTCCTCATGATGTCATGTACAATAATTTGGATGTAAATCTCTATAATATGTAATCTGCATATAACTCTCTATTATATGTAATCTGTAATGGAGCTTTTCTCCCTAGGACTCCATTGAAAACGGGTTCTCTTGGCCCAATGGACTATCCTGGTTAACCAACAGCAAATAAATAAATAAAATAAATCTGAGAAGTCTTGGCTTAAAAGTCATAGATTATATATATATATATATATATATATATATATATATATATATATATACATATACATATACATATATATATATATATATATATATATATATATATATTATTATTATTATAAATATAATGAGATACACAGTACTGATTCAGAATAAATTGAACTGCTGGAATCTTTTAGAATGTAAGTCAGCAAAGTCAGACAAAATCTAGGTTGCCAGGAGCATTACTTGCTATGTTGTAGGGTGACAGAGTTGCGAAAGAGCACATTGAAGACTGCTAGAACACCTGAGATTGAGTTTGAGCCAAGAGAGTTTGTATGTGACAAGCATAACCTTTGTGTTGTATGGTTTTGTGTTACTTTTTGAAGAATGACAATGCCACCCCGTCTTATAAATGTAAGAGCAATGCATGACATGTCAACACAAACCAGTGCAAACGAAGCATTGTAACAATCATAATTACAGTTCTAGGTTTATAAAAAAAGCTAACAGACTTGCAGGGCAATTAAGTGTCACAAGACGACTCCATTTTGCAATGCAGTTAACCTTATGCTGGAGTTATTTTCCCCTATAGTATCTCTTTTTGTAGTTTAAAGCTAAGAAGCACATCAGGACCTTTTTAGTTTCTTCGTTTCTGTTTTAGTTGTCAGAATTCATGAAGTATCTTGCACCTCCCCTTAAATCTTGGCTCTCCCTTTGTTTCTGGAAGGAATATACCTCAGCCTGCCTGGCCCTGGAGTTGGAGGACCAATTCTTCAGTTTTTATAGTTTGAACCCACCCTTTGTTATACTTTTGAGACCGTATCCTATTGAGGTAATTAAAGTGCTGGGAAGTACATGTAACAGCCAAATTGATTTTTTTTTTTTTTGCAAAGACTGTAATTGGAGAAATCTTTATATGAAGAGCAGAGATCAGTTGTATTGCATCCTTACATAAACAGACTGAGAAGTAATCCTCCATGTAGGATAAAGTGGAATACTACAGGTTGCTTGAATCTGTGATGAACATATCTGTGAAGTTTTCCCATTAGATAGCAGAGTGTATTGCAACAGTAATAAGATGAAACTATTGCTAGATTTTTTTTTAGTCATTCCTAGCAGTTTTGTCTTTGCTGCTTTCTTTATTGACTTTTTCTTGTCATATTCTTGGGTGTATTTCCTCTCCACACTATCTTTAAACACTGCACTTTAAGTTTAACTGTGTGATCATGGAGTCCTAGCCAACTCGTATCTCTTCTCTGGCTGGTCTGTTAGCACTAGAAATACTGAGCCAGTACAGCAACTACTTTTTCTTTACTGATAAACCCTTGCTTCTAAGTCCCCCTCCCCCCAAAAAATATCCACCAGTGACTCACGGGTACTGAGTGCTATAAGTGCACAGTCTGAAACTTGGTGCTTTGTGTCTTTTATGATGAAAAGGCAAAAAGGAGTAACTCAGAAATTCCCAGTGCAATGCTAAGTCACACGACAGGCTGCCATATAGATATCCTTGAACTTAAATAATGAATTATTTTAATGTAGTATGAATACATTATTCAGCTCCTCTAACATGGACTTTTCTTTAACACTATTCTTCTGAGTTGGCTGCTTTTACAAGCAGTAATGTATGGGGGTATTCAGAAATTATTAATGCTGTACAATGCACTACTTAATGACAACTCATTTATTTTAGAGGCATATTTAACCACATTGTGTGAAGGTAGGAAAGTTTACAAAAGCACCCAATCTTAAGTAGCACTTCACACAGCATTAATCCATTTCTGAATACCTGCTAACTTTATAAAACAGTGAAAACAGCATGTAGTAGAAAAAGAGCACATAAAGAAACAAGCAGCATATTCATTTAAATCTGGTGATTTTATGAAGAGTGAATGGAGAAATACAATTAAAGCAACTGAAAACTAAATGAATTTAATGCCTTTCAGCAGTTCATCCAATAGGGTGAATTATTAGCTTCCGGTTTAAAATATAAGCTGAAGTTTATCCAATGCAGAATCAAATAAGTTGTACCATATTATCGAGTTAATAATGAAATATCATTTTTTATGTAAAAAATATTGGACAAACTATTCTGCATAATTATTAAAAAGATGACTGAAAATTTAACTTGTAGAGAAATGTGTGCAGTTTTTTTAATAAATGATGTGATACAAATGATAATATAATAGATGTTGGCTTCAGAGTGACTCGCATAACATTATCCTTAATGACCTGTTTCCCCTGCTGTACTTCTGTGTGATGAAGTGCAGCATTCATCATTTACTTATTCTGACTTATAATTACGTAGAGACAGAATTTATTTCATTTTTCCTTTATTTTTCATTCTTGTCTTTCCCTGTTTGCTTTGATTCATGAGAATTCAAAGTGTAATGCGAAATGAAACATTTTAATTTGTATTACTATGCAAGTAAAATCAATAAAATTTCTTTTGAAATAGTTTTGGTTGGCTTACTTATGCTGTGTTAGTCCTAAAGATTATTACTTTGGGAAGCAACATTTGTTTCAGCACCTTCATGTAGTGAAGATAGTGAGTGTTCTGCACACTGCTATGAATCACTAGTGAGTGCTCTGCACACTGTTATGAATCACTATGGTGAGAAAATTGGTATGCTGATGAATGACAAATGCAAGTCTCTGGGAAGCAGCAATCATCCAGGGTAATTCCAAGAACAAAATAAAGGGAGAAGCCTTTGAGGAGACAACTGAATGCCACTGCATTAGGCAGTAAGCCTGCAGAAGACTAATGAACACTGCCTAGGTGAGGCACTGCACACATACGGATGTCAAAGGTAGCCTCTTTTGGTGACAGTGTGCATCACTGGGGTTCCCAGGAATCATTGCTTGAATGCAGAGAGCCCCCTTGCAGCTATTGATGTTTATACAAGACTGGCATTATGTACCATTGTCTTGTGTAATTCTACCTTGATGAGAGCTGCCCTGGGAGATTGGAAAATAGCCAGTGGACTTGGAAACGGATTTCCAAAATGGCAAAAAGTCCCATGCAGCTGCTGAGGGGTAGAGCGCAGAAAACTCTTGGAGATGTAGCATAGCATGAGAATTGGTATAAATGTAAGTTGTGTAGTAAATAACATGTTTATCTGTGTGTGTGTGTGTGTGTGTGTGTGTGTGTGTGTGTGTGTGTGTGTGTGGGCATGCACATTATAAGGTGGATGAAAATATGGGGAAGTGTGTTAGGGCAATGGGATAATCCTGACTTTTTTGATTAGATACTGGTGTTAGGTGTTCATGTTGTGGATCCACCTTGATTCCTACTGTGGGCAATGGTTAGATGTTAGATTTTTGACTTCATGTTTTTTTGAATTCTGCTAAAAGTTAGAATGTTAGAAGTGTATTGGAAGAAAGCAATTTGAAGAAGAAAATAAATGGTTGTGTATTTTTGATTTAGTGGTAAGTATATATTCCAAATGCAATAATGTTTCTGCTACTAGTGTGGGAATGCAATGTACCCTAAAATATACTTACCTAAAAAGTCGATTTGCATTTTTTTCCAAAAATGGGGTGTGAAATACAATAAAAACTACAAAACCTCAGGTGACTGTATTGTATCCACAGTCAAGTTCCAGACATCCTCCTACATCCACACACAGTGCCATATGGCAAAAAGTGTTATCCCTTCTGTCCTCCTCAAGTTGGAGCGGAAGATTTTTTGGGAGCTGCACAGAAAGTCAGAAAAGCTTGCTATGGCTTTGCTCTGAAAACAAACATAAAACATTTCCGTTGTCCAGTCCTTGTAGCACCACTGTTGGTCAAATTTCAAAACTGCATTCTTTTGTCATTTGACATAATTAGCATAAACAAAGATACAGGGAACCTCCAAACTCTGAATCCCACACAGTTTGGTTTTGTAAAGGGTAGATCATGCCTGCTCAACCTGGCTGACTTCTTTGAGTCGGTCACCAGAGCTGTGGATGAAGGCAATTTGGTTTTTACAGCCTACCTTGATCTGGCCAAGGCCTTTGATACCATTCCCCACTCAAGAATCATAGTAAAACTCACTAAGGTAGGCATCCAGCCCTATATCACTAGGTGGGTTGCAAACTGGCTCACAGAACCCACAGTGTGAAAGTAGCTGACTCCAAGTCAGACTGTCAACCAGTCATGAGTGGAGTCCCACAGGGTTCAGTCCTGTGTCCTCTCCTGTTTGGTATCTACTTCTCTGAAGTCCAGGCCAACACGAAGGGACTCTGGCTGACAAAAGTCACAGACGATTGCAAGTTGTGAGCCATAATTAACTCCCCAAGTGATGTTGACATCCTACAGAAAGGCCTAACTGAGACCAGTGACTGGTGTCAGAACCATGGCCTTAAGCTCAATGCCAAAAAAATGTCACCCCCATTGGGAAGAACCCAGTTCCCTTAAAATTACCACATTGATGGCAGTCCACTGAACACAGAAGGTGTTATAAGAGATCTGTTAACACAGGTTGACAGCAACCTCTCTTTCTGACCACAGTGGCAATGTGGTGGTCAAAAGTCCTATGTGGCACATCTCATTACTAAGGGTTTTGCATCCAGGAAGAAAGAGGTCATTGTCTCCCTCTACTCTTCCCTCATTAGGCCACTCATTTGGCATGTACTAAACTAGACACCTACAACAACTGGAGAGGCCACAAAAATGCCTCACAAAGAGGATCTTGGGCCTTAAACACTTGTTCTGTATGGACAGATTCAAAAAGCTCCAACTATATTCTCTGTCTCATATCGCCAACTTAGAGGCGATCTCTGCTTCACTTACAAAGCCATGTCTGACCCAGCTCTTTTAGAAATGCTACATCTAAAGAAATCCCAATCCCTCCTCACTACACACTCCAGAGACCTCAACCTCATTACCACAATCAACAGAACAAGCTATGGAATAGACTTCCCATACATGTCAAGCAGAGCGCCTCATTGGCCCTCTTCAAGAGAAATCTTGAGTGGATGGGAAATAAAAAAGATTCACCCCAGGGATCACTCCAGTGGCTCTACTTGACAGAAGCACTGGGAACTAAAGTCGGGTGGCATGGTACCAGGGTAAACCTATGGGCTAGACTTGTAAAGGCTCCAGGGCCATTAGCCTAGTACACACCTATGAACCTATATGCTTTCATCTTATTTGCTTATTTATTTTAACTGGCCCCAGTTCTGTCCGTCTCATCAGGAACTGCCTTTGTTTGCACCACACTTCTGTAAATAAATGTCAACCTGGCAAGAGTTGCTCAACGACAAAGGATGCACAGAGCTTCTGTATCTCTTTAGTACAAAGACTTGTTGCTGCCATGGCATGCCCTTTATATTAGCAAGTTAAGTGTTTTAATTTCACCTGTATTTATGCCTCATGTTTGCGTGTGGCAGAGTACCATGCAGCAGGGGTTAGCGGTGCATTTTATAGGTGCAAATGCCTTGAAACTCAGTTTTTACTGCGACATCTGTCAGTGGAACCCTCCCAAGCTTCCCTACTGCACTATGGGTGCACTAAGCAGCATTGCCACACTTATTACCAACAACTTTTAGTAGAACAAGCACCTTTGTTACGCCTAGCACAAAAAATGTTCAGACAAAACCACTCCCTTCTGTAAAGGTACATAAGGTAAAAACCTGCTATAATGGACGGGCAGTTTCACATCATTTCACAGGCCAGCCGGATTTGACATGGGCATCCTGAGGCAATGTAGTAATTGACTCATGTATACCGACAATCACTTCCTAAAACAAACAAATACCCAATGTGAAAGATGTAATTACACTATGAAATTGGAATCAATTTTCCCACGTAACAATAAACCAGACATCAAACATGTTGCCAGCACACACACTTGAGGTCATGATACATAAACCCACGTACGCAGTGGTACTCACTAGAAGCCTACCAAAAGATCAGAGACCTCTCAAACGTAAACCACATGCACACACTGCAATGCAGATAAACTACTACACAAAATAACACATACACCAATGTCTCAACAAATAAGCCTCTAAGGCAAAACACCTCAAAATCTAATGTCTTTGTCATAGGCGACTCCATTGTGAGACACACCACCCTCACCAGGCTGGACAAGAAAGACAGTCATCTGCCTGTCGGGTGCCAGGATCCATCAAATCACACAAGCACTCAAGTCATTCAACAAGTATCGTTATGACTCAGTCATAGTTGGGGTGAATGACTTGAGAAGTACCTCTGTGGACTATATGAAGAGAGACATGACTGAACTCTCAGACTGTGTCCCAGGCAGATATGACCATGGCCTTAAGCAGCATTCTACCTTCACCCAGGATGATGCTGTAATATAAGCAAAAAATTATAGCCATCAACAATTGACTTAGCTTGTGGTGTTATTCCAGGGGGATCCAGAATCTGTCAGCCGAAGAAGACATGGTTGACCGACCACGATGCTTTGCCAGAGATGGTCTACACCTGTCTCCTCTAAGGTTTCAGATACTAGGGTTTCAGATACTGGCAAAGGCACTTGCCTTCCCCATAGTTCCTTTTTTAGGCAGTGTCAAAACAATAACATTTCTGACGTAACAAAATCCACTCTAGACAAACTCTAGGTTCTACTGCTTAATGCTAGGACTCTAAACATGAAGCTGCACTCACTGGAAGCACTCCTCACCTTGTAAGATGCTGATGTCTGTGCAGTCACTGAGGCATGGCTCAAGGCCACTGAGAGCACCCTGGCCATGTAAGACTACAATGCCTTCCACACATTTATACCTCAAAATGAGCATGAAAGAACCAAAGATGGATATGTATCCATCTTCATTAAAGCCAAGTACACCTCAAGACTGGCCAGACAGTATGACTCTGTCGAACTACTCCAATTAACTACAGGCAAAGTACCCCACCACATTGCAAGATATAGGTCCCCCACCATGAACCAAGAAAAGCACACTACCTACTTGAACTTAGGCCGTATGCCACGTGACTCTACTAACACCTTAGTCATGGGAGAGTTCAGCTATCTTTCCATCGACTGGGTGACATACACGAGCATGAACATCCTCGCCCAGAGGTTCCTGGACTTTGTCAATACAAATGTTCTGGAACAGATGGTCTGCACCCCCACAAGGGGTTAAAATGTCCTAGACATAGTACTCGCCAATATGGGAGGTCACTGCACCCCCCCTCTGTGATGCTCTCCCTTGTAAAGTCGGACCATAAATCAGTCTTGTTTGAAGTAACGGTTGAACCTGTCACCACCACAGAATCAAAAAAAATTATTTTTTTCAAAGCAAACTACAGCCTATTAAGTAATGGTATAAAAGGTTTTATACCCCCCATGATCACAGACAACAATGACTTCTATGCAGAGCTATACATGAATGCCCTGTATAAACACTTAAGCAACTGTATAGATTCGGCTATATGTGACCTGATTAAAACCAGGTCCTCCCGAAAAAACAAACCACCCTGGTGGACCTCAATTATTATCAGGTTATATAACAAAAGAAAGAAACTGATATCCAAGAACAAGAGGGCACTGACTCAGCAGAGGAAGAATCCCCTTCACAGCTCGAATAAGCAAATCAGAAATCTTGTAAGTTCCTCTAAAACTAATTATGAAGCTAAAAAAGCATCCCTAGCTAAGGATAATCGTAAGGCATTTTTTAACTACATCCAGAATCTAAATGGGAGTGCCCAGTTATGTGCTGAACTGGTAGTAGATGGTACCACTTATGTTATACTGGAGGAAATTGCCAACCTGCTAGCTGACATATTTGGCACAAACTTCACCCCCTGTCCCCACCAGCCATACCCCAGATCATACCTGACATCAGTCCTCTGCCTAGTATCTCTAGAAATCAGGTCATATCTGTGCTCTCCAAGGTCAAAAACATGGCCTCAGTGGGACCAGATAACATCCCAGGATGCTTATTAAGCAATCTGAAGCAGGACCTAGTGGACCCACTTGGTGTTCTCTTTAACTATAGCCTGAGAAATGGCTTTGTTCCAGCAGAGTGGAGAACAGCAATAGTAATCCTCTTGCACAAAGGGGGATCATCAATTGACCCTGGGTACTATAGACCTATAAGTCTAACCAGCGTCATCTGCAAGGCTATGGAAAGAATCATCATGGACCTTAACAAGGACATAGGCGACCTTCAAACTCTAGACCCAACCCAGTTTGACTTTAAGGGTAGATCATGCTTATTAAACCTAATAGACTTCTTTGAGAAAGTCACCAAAGCCCTGGATGAAGGTAAGACCGTGCATACTGCCTATCTTGACCTAGCCAAGGCTTTTGACACAAGTCCCCACTCTGGTATCATTGAGAAACACTCCTAGCTGGGGATTAACTCTTTACATCACTAGATGGGTAGCCAGTTAACTTACCGACCGAACACATACTATCAAAGATGGTGACTCCACCTCTGTCCATAGACCCATCGCCAGTGGCATACCAAAAGGATCTGTCCTGGGCCCTTTATTTATTTGCAATTTGATTACCGGGGAAGTCCACTGGGCCGAATTGACCTATTTTCAGTGGAGGCCCTAGGAGTAGAGCTCCAAGATGCATTATACAATTTAGATACAACTGATAGTTCATATTAAAGATATGTAGAATAGTTACTCATAAATGCTTTCAGTGTCATGCATAGTTAACAAATTCATTAAGCTTGAAGCTAGGGATCATACAGTTGCATTTGAGGAAAACCGATATGGGTTAGGTGTGGAAACAGTTTACATACAAACCTTTTAAGAAAATGTAAATATGCTTTACACACACACATCAACAGTAGAATGCTATTTACAATATTTACAAGGTTGGGCTGTGTGAGGGTAGCTGTAGGAGTTGTTGAGAGCTTAAAGAGAAACTATAGAAATTGTTGAGAGCTTAGATAGGCTCATAGGAAGATAACTGTGAGAGTTGTAGAGCTTGGGAATTGGGTTTGCTTGGGCTTTACTGCTTGGAATCAGTTTCCCGGAAGTCCAGGCTAAAGTAAATGGTGTTTGGTTACCAGGTTCGCTGATTGCATATTGGGTGCAGTCATTGAGTACCCCAACAATGTTAACATACTGCAGGAGGGGCTAACACAGACAAATGACTGGTGCCAAAGCCACGGTCTAAAACTAAATGCAAGAAACGGCATTATTATGCCCTTTGGCAAAGTTGAATTCCCTGCTAATTGCAAGATTGACTGCACCCCCCCCCCCCAAGTTCAAATCCAATGTGCGAGATCTGGGAACACAGGTAAATGGCAATCTGAACTTTGACCACCAAGTTTCCACAGTGGTAAGGAAAGCCTTCTACGTTGCACATCCTTATAAGTAACGTCATCGCCTCCAGATCTAATGGTGGTATAACGTCACTGTACTCTGCCATTAACAGAGTACAATGCTCCTGTCTGCATGTACCTTATCAGACATCTGCAGCAGCTGGAGAGACCACAGAGGTTTCTCACCAAGAAAATACAGGGCCTCCAAAAAATTACTTGCGTGGATAGACTGAAAGCCCTGTCACTGTACTCTGCCTGCTGAGAGGTGACTTTTGCCTGGCCTGCAGGGTAGTCTCTGACCCTGCCCTGACAGATATGCTGCACATCCACAAGTCAAATGGCACAAGAGTCTCCCGCTCTAGGGGTCTTAACCTAGCCTGTGACATTTAACAGAACATGCTGGAGAGACAGATACATCTCCTAGAGACTGCCGCTACTCTGGAATAAAGTTCCAATTCACATGAAGTAGAGCTCCTCAATGACCCTTTTCAAGTGCAACCTGTACAAATGGATGGGAGACTGCAAATTCGCCACGGGGGTGGCAGCCATGTCCCTCACGGACAGGGGTAGCAGCCATGTCCCTCACGGACAGGGGTAGTCTAGGTTTATCATAGACTCTCTCTGAATTACGTCATCTAACCAAGGACAATTGAGGCAACTCATGATTATTAACATGGCTCGGCTTGTAAGGGCTGTTGAGCCGCTAGCTTAGTAACCTCCTTTGAACCTATAAGTTTCACAGTTGGTTTCTGTGTTGACCATAAACCTTTCCACATGCCTGTTTTTAGGCAAGCATTAGTGGTGCTACCTTTCACTAGTGTATTCCTTCATGTGTTTGTTTACTTTACTTTATTTTATGCATGTATGTATGTTTTTTGGTTTCAAGGTTGTCTGATTCAGAACCCATTTTCAAGAGAAGTCTGTAGAGCGAAAAAAAAAGACTGCCATTACAATTTCACTGAAGTTGCATTACACACTGTACAGTTACAGTACAGTCATAAAATGTCCATTAAACAAAACTATTAAATATGCATATATTTCAGATTTACAGAAAATTTCACAATTTGTTTAGAGATGGGTTTGATGTGAATGAAGAAAAAGAGAGTGGGGCTGTGGTATAGGGAACACAAAGTGGAGTTGGCTCCTTTATAGTTGCTCAAGGTGAAATTGCTTGAATATCAGTAGTAGAAAGAAAAAAATGAGATTAAACACATTACATTGAGCACTGTTTCCATAGGGAAAGTATTGCCAGGGTAGTTTCTAAGTGTGCGTTGGCAATGGTTCACTTATTTTGGGAGAGATGGTGCAATCACGGAGTAGGTATATACAAGTTTGAGGGAGGGCAGACATGGGTGCTTACTTCCCTGAAAAAAATCAATTAAAGTTAAATTTTCACCCTTCTTGTTTCCAGCATTTTTTTTTTGTCCTTTCTTCTAGTTGGCATTTTATAGAAGCAATGGCGTTAGATTGAAACCATATTTAAGATTCTGCAAATGCTCATTTTTGATCAAAAATGAATTTTGAGGTATTCATTAGAGTTAAATTAAATTTTTGGAGAATGACTTAGTATTTCTTGTAAATGATGTGTTTGACCAGAGGGAAGTGAAGCTTACATTATAAAAGAGAATGGCTTGATTGAGATGTTTTGTAGTTCAAAGTGTGTATTTACTGTCTAATGGTCTGCTGTATTTACTGTCTAATGGTCTGCTATACATAGAATGATTTTTTACATGAACTGTTTCTTTTCTGTTAACATCAATGTTTTTTGTGATAGGCATGAGCAAATTCTCACAGATGTGAGTTTTTTCTTTAGCAGTACTGGATTTTATTACAATCTTTTTTTATTTTGACTTTTTACAAAAAAAAATGTTCCAACTGGTAAATGTCAAATGATGGATCGTTATGTGTCCTAATGCTTTTGGTTCTTAGTAAGGTGAGAACAATGTGTCACGCTATTACTGTGATAGCTATTTTAGATGATGGTAAGCTGAAATATTCTGCCATATTGGAAAATCTGATCACTAATCAGTCTGGACCAGCAGCTAACACTGTTTCATGAAATGGACCTTAAAAATGTATGCTGATATCTGAATAACTTAACTTTGGCAACTCTGACATCCTGACTGAACATTCACACTTTTTACTTTCAGGGTACGTAACTGCATAAAATGCTCTTTACTGTGGATCCTTTCCTGGAAACCATACTCTTCTCTCAAAATCCTTATTTTCTGCACTACTTATAAGAATGGCTTCTGACTAATGTTAATCGGCGTTCCTTTGTAAAGCTTTGGGAGTAATTAACTTTCTTCTTTTATATATATATATATATATATATATATATATATATATATATATATATATATATACACACACACATATATTCATGACATCCTTATGGGTTTTATATTTGTTTGATTTTTTTTTCCAAATGTGTGTCACTTCTGCCTTTCTCATCTCATAGGTATAAAAAAACGTTACACTTTCTGTAAGGCCTCTATTTGATTGCTCTTCTAATGTATAATGTATACAGTCCTCTATTATGCTGGCACATTTTCCCCCCCTTTATTTGTGTTTGCTGTAGTTTCATTGATGAACACTTCCCCTTTTAAACCATGAACTTGTGTGATAACAACCTTGGTGACAGTCCTTCTATTTATCATTATCATTTTGACTTGAGGTTGTTGCATTAAAATGTAAGCCACTAGAAACTATTTGATATTGAAATTATTTTTGTTTAAATTGTTTTCCAATCCATGCATGGTTGTTTAGGCTTTGGTGTTGTGACTCAGTCTGACATGTAGAGTGCAGGACCTGCAATTGTTTCTATTAATAAAGTAATAAACTGTATTGCAATAAACCAGGAAATTATCCCAAACAGTTCAGTCTACCACTGAGAATGGTAGAAAATTACACAAAGTTCAGAATTATTTGAGAATTAGAGTAGGAGCAAACTGCTGAAATAAGCCATACTGCAGTTTCCATCCATTGACTGACCTTCAGTCCTCCATCATCCAACAGAATTCCAACAGAAGCAGCCCCCAGACAAGCCCCAGTAGAAAAGAACAACATAGTTCAAACAGGCAGCCAAGTGAAAGATGACTACCTATCTATGTCAAACAGAGCTCCTCATTAGCACTATTCAAGAAAAATCTTGATTGGATGGGAAATAGGAAATTCACCCCGGGGATCACTTCTGTGGCTCTGCTTGACAGGGGCACAGGAAAATTATTTTTTTGGGTGGCGAAAGCCTACCTTTTTGGCTAGGCTTATGTAAGCCCTAAGACCAATAGCCTTGTACCTACCTATGAAAAACTACATTCCTTCAGCAGTCCATAGCAATCTAT
>NC_056735.1:341189904-341249904 GCF_019279795.1 Protopterus annectens
GCCATGTTAGAGATGCACTCCTGCAATTAGACACTGTTGTAAGGGATCTGGGTACTCTTGTTGATAATTCCTTATCATTTGACCATCATGGCTCCACTGTAGTTTGAAAAGCCTTTTATCTGGCCTATCTAATTTCCAAAGGCATCCCCACTAAATCCAGAGAAGTCTTAATTCCCCTTTACTCGCATCTTATCAGAACCATTACTGAATATAGTGCATCTTTCAGCATCTTTCAGCATGTATTTATCTAAACATATCACACAACCTGAGACACCTCAGAAATTCATAACTAAAAAGACTGCAAAAATCTTAATTATCAATTGAGATGGGCAACCCTAAGTCTAGCCTTTTGTGCCAGGAATGATCCAACTCTATTTGATCTCCTGTTCTTTCTCAGAACTAATGGCATATTAAGTACTCTGTTGAAGGAACTAAATCTTAATCAGTAGATAAATTATAAGACACATTGGCACGATAGATTCATATCCCAATTTATCCCTCACCTCTGAAACAAACTTCTATTAAATTTCAAGCAGAGGAACACCCTTGCCACCTTCAAGGTAAACCTAGATAACTGGATGGGCAGTCTCAAATTCTCTCCTGGTCAATCTTGTCTTGCCCTCCTTGAGGCTAGGAGGAAATTTTTAATAGGGTTTTTTGGCTAGGTATGAAATGGTCCACAAACTGATTTGCCTTGTACTTGCCTATGAACCTATAAATCCATTGATGGTTCACTGGAAATGTCTGCACACAACACCAAAACACAAGTCAAGCATGCAGCTTGGCACTGCTGGCTATTTTCTGACCTGGATAATTCTTTTTTGGCCTGCTCAAAGTACAAACTGTGTACTAAGCAGAGCCACACACTGTATGTAGTTGGCAGCTACTGCTTTGTGTCATAGTTGGCTGTCATTGTTCTCCACAGCAGCTAAAATTTCTGGCTGAACGTATGTCTTCCTAAATGCCACACAGGATTTAAGAAGGATCATACTGAAAACTTGGGGCAAAAGTATGGAAAACTCAAAGAATGATTAACCTGCATTTTGTCTTCCTTGTAATTTTAACAGTTGAAAGCAGTTTGATTACAGCCTTTTTTGATGATTTCATGAATGCAACCGCTTTCATTTCTGAACCTAGCTGAATGCATGTCTCCCAAAACAAAATTAAGTACTTTACGTTCTTTTTCTAAGATCTTTTTGGCAGGAATTCAGACTGTATTGATTGTATTTTTTGGCAAGTAGTGAAAGATGTGGTTTCTCCAATTGTTTTGTTTAGCAAAACAATAGATTAACAAAGGCTTGCTAAAGGAGAATATAATTTCACATACAAATGCACACTTCTGATTTTACTCTGTGCTGACATTCACTAATGCACTTGCTGATTTTTGTAGGATCAGCACTTCTCTCAGCCACACTGTCAGACTTCCAGATGAATATTGCAACTATATGTTCAGCTAGAGTTTGAAAGGGCCTCTAAATTGTATCATTAAACAAATGCCTTATTATGTGGTCTGTTTTTGAGGGTACATACCAGACATGAAGGAAATGATGCCCTTTATAAAATGATAGCCTTGCACAAAAACTTAAGATAACTTAAATATTTTCCATTCTGGTTCAATACAGGATTATTTTGGGATGTTAACTGTATTGGACTTTCATTTGCTGTTCATTGAAGGTGCCTGTGCAAAAGTATTCAAACATTAGACTCTGGGCTACACAGTGCATTCACAGAAAGGGAAGCATGCTTTAGACTGGCACCCTGAAGGCAACTTGTAACTCTTTGCTGTACAGTCAAGTAAATTCTGAATCTTACACAGACAGGTTGTGGTACTCTGTTGAATTAGTGATGTAAAACCAGCTGAAGAAAATGTACAATTTAAGCAGATGTGAAGACAGTTGCTGTTTTGGTTACCTTTCTACTTTTTGAGGGAAAATTGATATGACTGCATTTTTAAGCTAGTAACTATGGTGGGAGTGTTTGTGTATGAATGGACTGGTAGATGGGGGACCTGGCTTTGGGTCTTGAATGCAATAAGGCCATTTTGTTGCACTAGTCCCATTCCTGCTCCATTCCTCTGTCTGGGGATCAGACAGGTGGTAGCTTTGCTGTAAGTTTTGGGCAGAGGTTATGAATTCTGCTTGACCAGTACTGAAATATATTCCTCGGTGCAGTTAATTACTTACCCTTGGTGCAGATTGTTTTAGAAGCTGGTGTTCTAAGTACCTTCACAACACTCTCTTCTGAACAAAAAATTCTTCTTAGCAACTAAACTTGGAGTTGAAATGTCATAAATGTTTTCTTTAATTATATTTACAGACACAAAGTCATTCTTGGATTTCCATAGTCGAGTGTCACAACCAGTCACATTTTTATGCTGTCCAGTTTCTTAAGGAACTTTTCATTCTGTCAGATATGATACCGCCACTGAAAATGTACAGTCCTACCTAATCTAATGTATACATGTATGGGGGAATGGGGAAGGAGGAAAAACATACCTCTCAACTTCTTAGAGCAAGAAATCTGGACAAAGCCATAAACAAAAGTGGGACAAAGGCCCAAAAATAGGGACAATCTTTAAATATTGCTCTTATAAACTTAGAAAGTTGATAGAATAACATGTTTTGCATTAGCATGAATTTTCTGAAGGATATGAAGTCTGAAATTCAAATATCTGTCATCATTTTCTTACTTGAATCCTTAATAATTGTCAGTAATTTGCCAGGAAACCACAGTTTTATGAAAAATGGACCAAAAATATGAGGCCAAAATGTGAACATTCTGTATAGATCTGTACAGTTCAGAGGTATGGAAACATTCATAAAATGGTTAGTAGTGCAGGACAGAGCACAGCCTACTTATGTTACGTGTACTTTGTCAGTCCCTGACATAATACAGTCGATACATTTGACCTATTACGTTACTTCTGTACTATTGAAATTACAAGGCCTCATTCTGCTTAATCATTGTATTGTATATTAAAACTGCATTCTTATAACTTGAATTGTACTGATACTGAAGTTAAAATCTTGGTGATAGTGGTCTTTGTGTTAAAGGGTTATCTTTTGCATCTTGTTTAATATGTCAGTTTTTGTTAAATAGGTTAATATGTTTTTCTCTGTGTTGCTGTGAAAGCTATACTGCTATGCAATAGCATACCTTTGTGAAAATCTGGGACCCTCAAAACTGATTTGCTGTATTAATGTGAAAATGTTATAGCTGGTGACTTGCTGTGTTTAAAAATCTACTGCTTTATCTTAAACTGTTTTGTTTTGTAACTAGTGTTGTTGGTCTTTCGGCTTTTTCCCAGTATGGGGTCGCCACAGCGGAACTCCGGTTCGCTAATGATTGGCAGTAGATTTTTACGAAACGCCGAGGTGCCAGCTCAACGCCCAGCCTTCAACGAAGGCATGCCCATTTACGCATGCATGTCTTTCGAACGCTACCCAACTGCGGGGAGGACATGCAGACTCCACACAGAAGGCACTCCCAAGCCAAGCCGAGAATCGAACTGGAGAACCTCTTGCTGTGAGGTAACAACTCTACAGCCGTACCACCACAGCATCTGTTTTGTAAACTAGTGTATGTTGCTTTTTTTTCTTTAAGGGATATAACTCGCACAGTATATTTTTGTAATGTTAAATGCTTGTGTGTACTACTGTCAAGATGCTCCAGACTGAAAAAGGATCCTTTTGACCAGTTCACTTACCTAGCTAACAGATGAGAAAAATAAATACATGCATTGATGCATACATTGTAGGACTTTCTGGGATGGTTCTTCTGTAATTTAAACCACTACTGCTGGAGAACCTCCTAGACTTCATGGAGCTCAGTATCCACTTATTTTATATATAAATATTTATTAACTGCATAGATGGGGTGGTCCATGGTATCCTTTTTAGCTATGACCCAGGCCTAAAGGAGACTATTTACAATCAATAGGTATGATACAGCTTCCATATAAATGTATAGTACAAGTCATGCATTTTTATATATATATATATATATATATATATATATATATATATATATATATATATATATATTGCTTACATACACACACGTGTGTGTGTGTGTGTGTGTGTGTGTGTGTGTGTATATATATATATATATATATATATATATATATATATATATATATATATATACTTATATATATGTATGTGTGTCTCTCTCTCTATATATATATATATATATATATATATATATATATATATATATATATATATATATACATCTATATATATATATATATATATATATATATATATATATGGGTCTACCTGACATGGTCGACAGTTCATATGGTCGATAGTTTATTTGGTCGACAGTTCATTAGATCGACAAGCATTTTAGGTGGGGCTTCGCCCACACCCCAATGTGGGGCTGTGCCCCACACCACCTAACTATATATATCAACTCCAGGGTTGCACAACATTGGGGAAGGGGGCAAATCTGCTTGTCGACCAAATGAACTGTCGACCAAATGAGTGTCGATTTATATGAACTGTCGACCATGTGAAGGGGACCCATATATATATATATATATATATATATATATATATATATATATATAGACACAGAGAGAGAGAGAGACGCACACAAATTTATATAGTGTGTGTGTGTGTGTGTGTGTGTGTATGTATATATGTATATATATATATATATATATATATATATATATATATATATATGTATGTATAAATATATTTATATATGTATTATATAAATATATAAAAAATATATATGTGTGTATATATATATATATATATATATCATTATGAAATGACTAACAGGTGAGTTGAAAGCCCTACTAATGGATAGATGAGGCCTTGCACGTCTGGAAAGTTAAACCTTTTCCAGAAACCCGACGAAAGTTCACACAACTTAGAAACCTTACACAACAATCCATTAGACTCGACAAAGCTCACATCTCGAAATCCAACTAGTACTCCATCTTTTACACTCCCAAGCTGTTCTGGAAAGAGGTAAACCATCTGCCTTTAAGAAACTCTCCTGAAAGTCTGGACAATACCTCACCAAGTTTCTCCCCCATTGATTTTCTCAGAGTTTAACAACCTTCCTACTATTTATAATACTGCTACATCTTCTTAAGAAGCAAGTCTTCCTCCTTATATCACCCCATTTACTTCAAACTCTTACACTCCAAAGTTATCCAAATTGTTCTGGAAGGTATACGTACTGGTGGCCTCAATCCATGGTCCATTAATCAGTGTAGGGAATTCATCTTAGTCCCCCCCACGAAAACACATTTTCTGTCTATGTCTATCCAAAAAGCATCATACCAAAACTTTGGAGAAATGCAGTAGTAATCCATCTCCATCAAAAACACCTCCATACTGCCAACTCTAGGGAAGATTCCAGAACAGATAATACACTCCTAAGGCACTCAATGTATCATCTCACAAACTACATGGTTTTTGGTTAGGCCATAGCCCAATGACAGATGAAATCTTACTAGTAATGGATAGAAGACAGTTCACAGGTGCCATCACATAGATATAACCAAAGCATTTGATCACATAGACCACACAATTCGTGTACACCACCTGCTAGATCCTGGAATAGTCCTAAATTTTACCTTTGTTTTAAAACTTTATATCAAATCATCACAGACCAACTTTCCCTCTTTTACTCAAACCATACTCAATAAAGGAGTTCCTCAAGGCTTAGTCCTGACTCCCCTCCTTTTCTCTGTGTTAATAAACCCATCCTTGATCTCCACATTTTACATTTCTTGATGCCATTGACATGGGCATGGTCTTCTTCAGTCAAATCAGTCAATAACACTCTTACAAAGCAAACTGCAGACTGGCCATCTCCTATCAATAACATAAATCTTCTAAACTCCAAATTAAAGAAAGACAATGCTGTTTGGAAGTAACAAAAACTCACTAGAAATGCATCTCTGCACAATTAGAAAATATCAGATCTTTCAAATACCTCTGCATCTGTTTAGACCCTACTCTAAATTTTTGTATCCATCTCAAGAACTTTACAAAAAAGATTAATACACATCTATTCTGGGCCAATAAAATTTCTTGTGTCCTCGCCAAACCCACAAGAACAGCAATAGGCAAAGATATTCTTCTAGCCCAGTTCGAATATGGCCTTCCATTGATAGCTTCAGCTTCAAAAAGGAATACAAAATTTATGCAGACTATAGAAAACAGGAATCTGTAACCTGTTGGTTTATTACCCTTTCTACAAAATGGAACATCACTGCAAAATCCTTGAAAAAGTTGACTGTCTCCTAGTTCTGGAGAGATAGCAACTCACTCTCAGAGATAGCTCTCCGATGTTTAAACTTCTTAACAATCAAGCCATTTGCCATGTAGCAGCCAAGCTAACAAGACAACCTCCCAAGTACAACCTCATAAACCGCAACATTTCAGCTGCCAACCTACAAGCTCTAAACGCAAAGCTTCAGTGCACGTTGAGCCTCTCTTCCTCACTATATTAAAGACTCTGCTTCCTATTCTTAGTTCTAATCACAGCTTAAAGCTCATCTTAATCTAACAGCCAAGTGCCATTGCCACCACTCTGACAACATGACCTGCTCACTTCTGCTTTTCTGTGCCGCCTACCTCTCTGCTTTTATCTGCACCTAACTATACACATACTTCGGCCATTGTACATAAATGTACATAACTTTATATCAGGGGTGTCCAAACTTTTGGCTTGCCTGGGCCACATTGAGTGAAGAGAAATCATCTTGGGGCAACATATAAAATATATAATATACTTAACTGTTTCACTGCCACGGGCAACCAAAGTCGACCTTCTGGCTCCACTCTAGGTGCATTCAAGCAATAAATGTAATAATGAATGCCTAATTACAAGGTTTAAAATAGGGAAAATAAAATACCATGGTTACATTACTGTATTTCTTTCACATCACATAGCCAGGAATTTGCACATCATCTTACATATTTTCATCAAAACACACTGTATTCATGCAAAAGTAGTTTGCTTCAACAACAAAACATTGACAAACCATCCTAATATATCTTGACTAACATTGCAAAAAGATATTGGGTAAAAAAAATAATGCCACCCCCTCCCCAGAACACACTGCATACCTAATATCTCTTTGACATGTGCCAGGATCATCTTCTTCTTCTTTCGGCTTCTCCCGTTAGGGGTCGTCACAGCAGATCAACTGTTTCCATTTCTTCCTGTTGTCTGCATCTTGCTCTGTCACACCAACCACCTGCATGTCCTCTCTCACCACATCCATAAACCTTATCTTAGGCCTTCCTCTTTTCCTGTTACCTGGCAGCTTCATCCTTAGCATCTTTTTCGCAATATACTCTGCATCCCTCCTCAGCACTTGTCCAAACCAACGTAATCTTGCCTCTCTGGCTTTGTCTCCAAACCTTCCAACCTGGGCTGACCCTCTAATCTACTTATTCCTAATCCTGTCCATCCTCGTCACACCCAGTACAAATCTTAACATCTTCAACTCTGCCACGTCAAGCTCTGACTCCTGCCTTTTTGTCAGTGCCACTGTCTCCAACCCATATAACATAGCTGGTCTCACTACCCTCTTGTAGACCTTCCCTTTCACTCCCCGAAACAAATAGACCACTGCAATGTAATCTTGCCTCTCTGGCTTTGTTTCCAAACCTTCCAACCTGGGCTGACCCTCTAATCTACTTATTCCTAATCCTGTCCATCCTCGTCACACCCAGTGCAAATCTTAACATCTTCAACTCTGCCACGTCAAGCTCTGACTCCTTCCTTTTTGTCAGTGCCACTGTCTCCAACCCATATAACATAGCTGGTCTCACTACCCTCTTGTAGACCTTCCCTTTCACTCTTACCGGTACTCGTCTGTCACAAAAGTCATCAACAGCCCCCAAACAAATAGACCACTGCAGTCTAAAGTCCCTGCCAGTGTATTACGTTAAAAAAAGAAAATAGTCAACAGTCCACAAAACACATTGCATCTCTATATCTAGTTAGACTGAAATGTATTTAAGCAATATAAAGTTATGAAAAATAATTACATTGATACACACACACCTCTGTTGCAGAAAATGTTTGCGAACACAAATACTAATAATGAAGTAAAATATGTTCCTATTTTAAGCCTTTGTCCCATTTTTATTTTAGGTTTATCCAGATACTCAGAGCATACTTTTCAACTGTTGACATTTTGCAGAATGTCCAGATTTTTTGCTCATATGTTTGGCCACTACTTCATAAAATATGTAGTTTTCTGGCAAAGGACCGGGGATTGAAATCATTAAATAATGACAGGCATTTGAAATCATTAAATAATGACAGGCATTTGAATTTCAGACTTCATATTGTAGATAATACATGCTAATGGAAATCCTGTTGGTCTAGCAACTTTCTAAGTTTATAAGAGCAATATTTAAAATCTACCCTTATTTTTGGTCGTTTGTTTCCCATTATTTGTGGCTGTGTCCAGATTTCTTGTGCCGAGAGGTTGAGAGAGATGAGGTACGCAAACTTGTGATACTGCTGCTGCTGCCAGGGATTGCTCACTGTTCACACATACACTCGTGTGTATATATGTGCACACACACACACACACACACACACACACACACACACACACACACACACACACAGTCTCTTCTGCTTTCACATGCACATACATTCTGCTTTCATATACATATTCACTCACAGAAGATCGCTCTCACTCAAACAGTATCCTCTGCTTTCATACATGCATTCACTTGCACAAGATCGCTCCCACTCTCTCGATCTCTCACACAGTCTCCTTTGCTTTCATACATGTATTCACTCACACACGCAAACAAACAAACTCCTACACACAGATACACACACATACAGTTGGTCACCCAACATAAAAAGGTTGTTATTCTTTCTGTGCGGCCCGGTGGTTGGGGGACCGCTTTCATACTGTATAAGGGTGTTGTGGGTTAAAAAGCAGAAATTTTGTTGTGCTGCTGTGGGTAACATTGCTCTCAACTGTTCCTGATTTCACTGAGGGTCCCTGATTTTACTTCAGTGCTTGAGTTTCAGAAACTCCATGTTAATGTTAAACCTATTATACTAGCATATGGTAATGCAGGTACAAACGATTAAGTAAACCTGTGAGAAGTGACTAACCTGATTGCTGTCTCTCCAGTTTCTCAGTCTCGCTCTTTCCCTTGCAGCTATAGTGCGGGAAGTGAATGGGAGAGTAAGAGGACTAATCAGCAGCCGCGTCATGTACATGACAGGGTGCTGACTTCACAGTCCTAGGTCCTAGTGCCGGCCAGATTCTACCCCCACCTCTAGATAAAATACTGTACTGAATTGCCATGCAATTGGGTCAGATCATATAACAATGTTAAGTACAGTTTGCAATCCTTTTGGGGGCTGCATTACTAGATGTCCAGGGCTGCAGGTTGGACATCCCTTTTGCATGTATTGATACTGTGCGTTAATTACTATAAATGTTTATGCGTGCTACACTCTTGCTATATTTGCTCCTATGCTTTCTATTGCTGTACTTGTATGCATATGTATATATGAATGCTTGTATACATATTTATATATGGATGTACTTGTGTACATATGTATATATGGATATAGATACAAGATACGGCTCGGCTCCATCTGTATTTGCTCTTGCCTGGGCTGAGACTGAAACTGTTATCAGTGCTCTTCCCCAGTTAAATTGAAATAAATAAGTATTGGCACAATATACTCTGAATTCACGTTTTGTCAACAAGAGTTCAGTTTACAGCAGTCTGTATTGGTCTAAATCTCTGCTCGAACAATGTAGGAAATTTCAAATGTAGGAGCTTTGAGTATTGAGTATTTCTTCAGTGTGTGGTACGTGCTTGAAATTAAGTTTTTTTTTTTTTTTTGTAATGCCAAAACTTTCAGATATGCTGAAAGTTTTAGCAATGGTGGTAGTGTGTGTGTGGGTGGGTGGAGTTAGAGTTAGAGAAACAAGGGTAGGAGTGGTAACAGTTTTAGAGTTGCTCTTAATGCTGTTTTACTGTTGGCTGGTTGTAGTTTTTTATTAGTGTCCAGTTATTAGTTCAGTTCATTCTTCATTTTAATTATGGTATCATTAATTTTTAAGGGTATGATTTATGTAGGTATAGTTGGTTTTCTTGGATTTGAGGTATGTACTTGTGTATGCACTGTTTGTGCCCTTTTATTGTAATTGGAATGTGCAAAGTGTTTATTGTATGCTGATATGCATAGACCGTCTTAAAAGAGCCACAGAGTGGAGATAAAATTAAAATATGTACACTGTGTACCAGATATCTCACAGCCACCCCCGTATATACATGTACGTATGGTATATATGCACACACATACATATACACTGATGCACATATATATTGTTGCACGTATTCACACCCTCACCCACAAGCACACATCTGTATATGTGAATGTTTCTTAAGGGGAGACGAGCAGCATGTGTTTGGAAGGTGGGAGGAAATTGTAGTACTCGTAGAAAACACATGTAGATACCAATTGAAAGGGTTTCAAAAGCTTTAACACAACCTTAAGTGGCTTGACTTCTAACACTGAGACTTCACATGTTGATCACTGGAAGTTCTAGACTTCACACCTTCACATTCTATTAAAGGAAGAGTGGCACCCAGCTCTCCCAATGAGATCGGATGTGCCCTTTTAGTACCCAGCTCCTTCCTACCACATTCCTGCCATTACTAGGGCTGCACTGCATTTCTAAGCATGCCCCTGCCTTTATTTTCTTTAATGAACACATTTCCCAAACCTACACCTACCCTTTGTAGCATACCTCACCACTGTCCCTGATTTTGGGTCATGCTTTTGCCCTGTCCTTTGTTTGTTTATTACCTATGTAGAATCTTAATTTACTAAGCACCTTGGCCATCCTTGACAGTAAATTCACATATGGATTTATATCAAGTCTGCTATTCCAAATTGTTATCAGGAGCTTGGCAAGTGCATACAAGACCTAGACTTTTAAGACCAAGTACATAAGGACAATTACAGCTGTTCTGCCCTGCTGCCTGGTTTCATGTATGCTTCCCATAAACTAACTAGCCTTGCTACATCTATCATGTGAAAACCTGGGTAATTGCACAAGAAAACTGCACGCTTTGCTTCTGGTATACTCTTAACTGTCACTTCTTGCTTATTTAGCTAAAATCTTTTATGTATTTGAAGATCACTGGACTAACAGTGGTTAAACACATTATACTCCAGTAGATGCCCATTATTACTTAAGGCACTGACCTTGTATATGTATTCTAGGCCTTTAATAGTCCCTTACTGGTATGTGACAGTCCAATTATGAGTAGGTAAGAAGACTCTACTTGCAGTGTCTACATAACAAATAATGGGCTATACATTCTCTTACTATATAACCTTCATACAAGGCTTCATTATGGCCATCAACTTTCACTTGGCGTGTAACAGGTGGTGTAAGTGTGGATTCATGATATAATTACATTTTACACACATCCCTCTTCTCGTCCTGTTTTATATATCTCTTTTTTTAGTTTAACTTCCACCCAGTGTCCTGTTGACTTTCCCCACGTTTTTCCTCTCTCTCTCTCTCTGTCTCTCTCTCTCTCTCTCTCTCTATCGCCTTATTAATTACCGTAGCTCATTTTTTTTAATATTTGTTCACTTCCTGTCTTCTCATCTTCTCCTCCTCATTTGTCAAACCCTTTGTAATTTCCAAGTCCTTCTTTCTTGTCCTCCACCTATTTTTCTGTCATAACTTTCTGTATTCTCACACATTCATTCCCTCCTCTGTCTTTTTTATCATTATACATACAAATTCCACCTCACCAGGGGCGAAAATCACTAATAAAACCAAAAATAAAAAATGTGGAAAAAACAGCACATTTGCAGGAAAGAGAACCAGCTTTATTCGTGACTAAGTGCTTTCACCTTCAAATCCTGGGCATCATCAGAGTCACTAAACATACACATCACTAACTTTTTATAGTAAAATACACATGACATCATCATAGTCACTCAACATATACATCACTTCCTATTTGCATTAAAATACACATGACATCCGACATATAAAAACTTAATCATTGCAATTCTAGTTTAAAATTCTGTGCAGTATAATTGTATTAAATATAAAACCTATATTAAACGTGTTAAAAATACTAAAATAATTTGTAAATCACCCTTTTAACATAATTAAAGAACGCACACTAGCTGAATTAAATATTAAAAGTCTTCCATTTGAGAAGGGGTACAATACAAATATTGTCATTAATACCTGGAGAATTCGTAGCATTTAATGTCGGTTGCCATTTTGTTTCTCTTAGTTCTAAAATCACTTTAGTATTGCTACCTCTTCCCCTTTCCTTCACTATGTCAATAATGAAAACAAGAAACCTCTTAAAATTCTGACATATGACAGAATGTCTATAAAGGGCACTACTTGTCTTCTTATTTTTAATGTCCATGCTCGGCAGTTCTATCTTTCAATCTCCGTATGGTTTCACCAACATAGAATGCCGAGCATGTGGAACATGTTGCTAGGTATACAACACTTGTAGTATTACATGTTCCCCTACTAGCACATGACAAAGTGCAGGGATAGCCATCCACAACTACATAATGGAAGTCTCTTAATATTTAATTCAGCTAGTGTGCATTCTTTAATTATGTTAAAAGGGTGGTTTACAAATTATTTTAGTATTTTTAACATGTTTAATCTAGGTTTATATTATGTTATATATGTTGAGTGACTTTGATGATGTCATGTGTATTTTACTATAAAAAGGAAGTGATGTGTATGTTTAGTGACTCTGATGCCTAGGATTTGAAGGTGAAAGCGCTTAGTCACGAATAAAGCTGGTTCTCTTTCCAGCCACTGTGCTGTATTTTTCCATATTTTTTATTTTTTATTTTTGTTTTTTTATCATTAGGACTGCTAGATATTTTGTTAGCCGATCCAAGGAACATCTGCTTCGCTGTGGTATGTCTAATCTTCTCTTGCATCCTTGTAAACTGCAGTTGTACCCAAGGCTGCAATATCTATTTTGTATGACTGCTTTGGTGTCACCGGGCATGCTTTGTGTGTATTTGAATTTTCTATGGATTTACCAACTAGAACATCAGGCTTTCTGAATAGAAAGCCGAATTTACTGCTAATAGTCTAAGAAACTTGTAATGCACAGTGCTACCAAGATGTTACATTGAGATAGCACAATCAAAAAGTCTGATATTTTTTCTTTTTTTTTTTCCCCCTCCAAAGATGAAGTTGCATATGTAAGTCCAAAAGATTGGATAGATACCAGGCTAGAGGCTTGCATGCTTTTAAAACATGTGGCAGCTGAGGTTGTGACTAGAATTTGTGAATTACCACCATAAGTTTCTATAGATCATGACATCAGTGCTTCATCCATTAAGGGTATTACTCTAGCAGGTGTATGAATGGAGGACTGTGAACATACCTTCAAGGAGTGAAAGAACTGGTTACATTGACTAGCTGCTTTGATCGCTCTTTGCCGGTTATGTTGCCACGTGATGCTTCTCAAGAAACTGCATTTGCAGTGCTGGGAAGTGTGAAGATGTTCATCGTGTTTCACTGTTGCAGTCATTACACTTGGGTTATCCTGCTGGCAGGCTACCTGCAGTCGGCCTGAATTCCAAAGTCCTGGTCCAGCGTTGGTTGCTGTTGCCTCTTCCCTGACGTCAGTGCACCAGGGGTATAAAAGATGCATCCGACGCCATTTTCTTCAGTCTTTCTTGCCGCGCGGTGCCCGAAGCAAAAGCAGTTCGCAAGTGCCAGTCGGCCGACTCCTGAGATTTTCGAAATTGAATTTCAGATCCGAAGTCTTCTATAAAGCTAAGTACCCCGTTGGGGAAACTTTTTTTTCTTGCTCCAGACCGATGTCAGAAAAAGTTAACAATTGTATTTCTTGTGGGAAGCAAATACCTCATAAGGATTTTCATTCTTACTGTATTCCTTGCCTAGGCCCTGACCACGATGTAGCTAATTGTCGGTTTTGTGCTAGATTTAACCAATGCACTATTAAGTGTCGGTACGATTTTGCTTTTCATTACTTTGGCCAAAGGTTTAACTATATAAATCCATCTGAACAACCGACAACCGGAATTCATAAAAAGTGCAAGGAAAAAGAAAAGGACAAAGTGGCATCCGAGGTCCAAAACCAACGATGAAGCCTCTTCTAGGCCAGTCACCAGTTCGCCAATTCTCAGTGAGGCGCTTTCACAGCCCCCGACACCCGCTATCTCAGAGCCACAGGCCACCTCCGACTCCCACATGGAGACAGCTAGGCCTCTGGATACTCAAGGTATTGGGCCTTCGGAAACTAATCCCTCAGATGGGTCCAGAGCCGCTGAGCAGGCATCGGCTTCTGAGGGTGTTTTCAGACCTACACAGCTTTATATCAAGCCAACTTCAGCATCAAAGACAAAGACTAAAACAGTTTTAAAGACAAGGAAACAAGTACAGCATTCTCCAGGACAAACTTCCATGCCTAAGAAACAGATGCTCAAAATGGCCGAAGACCTAATTACTTTGATCAGGGGTTCCCATCCCCCTCCTGATAAGAGGCCTAGGCAAGATACTGAATATGATTCCTCTGATCAGGTTTCCATTTCCTCTGACTACTCTTCAGAACAGGGATACTCTATTCCTCCCTATGAGGATTCTGATGCTGAAGAATCTATTCCTTCATCTTCTCCTCCTGAGGATTACTCTTTTGGGGAAACTCTGCATACCATGAGGGGAGCATTTCCACTGGGAGAGCCAAGATTATTCAGATTCTAAGAAAAGGCTCAGAGACTTTCTTCTACTACCTCAGCACAGACCTCTTGCTATTCCACCTGTTCTGGACATTGTAGATGTATTTTCAGAGTCCGGCCTGTCTCCCGACTCTTTACCTCCTGCACCTGTTAAGCCAGACGGATACTACAGGGATGTTCATCATGTTACCCTGCTGCAGTCATCACACTTGGGATATCCTGTCGTCAGGCAGTCCCGCACTCGGCCCGAATTCCAAAGTCTTGGTCCGGCGTCGGTTGCTGTCGTTTCTTCCCTGATGTCAGTGCGCCAGGGGTATATGAGAGGCATCCGACGCCATTTTCTTCAGTCTTTCTTGCTGCGCGGTGCCCGAAGCAGAAGCACTTCCAGTCGGCCGACACCTGAGATTTTCGAATCGAGTTTCAGTCCGAAGTCTTCAAAGCTAAGTACCCCGTTGGGGAACCTTTTCTTGCATCAGTCCGATGTCCGAAAAAGCTAGATAGGTGGGGGAAGAAGGTTTACACCTCAGCTACTCTAGCTATGAGAGCACTAAATTGTCAATTTCACATGCTTAAATACCAGCAATTCCTAATGTCTCAAATAAAACAAAAGATGGGCATGCACCCTCAACAGTCCGAATTCAAGGAAATGCAGGATCTGTTGCATGCAGCTGAACAGGTGGGCAAACATACTTTACAATGTGGTTTTGATGCCTTGGAAGCTTCCTCTAGAGCAGCTGTTACTGGGTCTGTTATACGTAGGCATGCTTGGTTAAAGGAACAATCTCTGCCTGATCATGTTAAAGCAAAGTTACTAGATGCACCCTTACAGCAGGATGTCTTATTTGGGGTTAAAGCAGAGGAGGTTTTAAAGAAAATGGAGGATAAGGCAAAATCTATGCAGACGGTCAAAGATTTCTTACAGGTACAGCCCCCATGCTTCAGCAGAAATTGTGCCCAGGGTCTTCACAAAATGCCTGGCACCAGTAATTGCATTTTGCAGACAAAGAGGAATTCAAATATATCCCTACTTGGATGACTGCCTTATTCAAGTAGAGACCAAAGACATTCTACTAAAGCGTCTGGCGTTTGTAAAAAGATTACTAATTTGCCTAGAGTACACAGTAAATGAAAAGAAATCAAAATTAGTACCCTCTCGAGATAATATTCCTGGGTGCAAGCTTAAATACAACTGCCCAGATGGCTTATCTCACGCCAGACAAACAAAGGCAACTGACTTCTTACTTCAAAAGCATGGCAACAAAGACCCAGTTATCTGCAAGAAAAATTCTGCAGACTCTGGGCTACATGGCCTCCTGCATTCTGCTAATTCCATATGCAATACTGCATATGAGGAAACTACAATGGTATCTAAAAGGTGTTTGAACTCAACATTGTCACAGCCTGGAATCATTAATTTCACTCATTCCCTGCCTGCAACAGGAGTTTCGATTGGTGGGCACAGGCCTGTCACCACAACAAGGGACAGCCATTCACTTTACCCACAGCCAGGCAAACACTAACAACAGATGCATCAGATTATGCCTGGGGGGCCCACATGGCAGGAAAATGTATTCAGGGCACATGACCCCCAAGCCAAAGGCATCTTCACATCAATCAAAAAGAGATGCTAGCTGTACAAAATTCCCTGACAGCCTTCAAGGACCTACTTCATCCAGGACAGCTGCTGATAAAGACAGACAACACCACAGTTATGTGGTACATAAACAAGCAGGGGGGCACACATTTCTACCCCCTCTGCAGACAAGCCATGATTTTGTGGAACACAGCATTGACCTACCAAGTACACCTGCAAGCACAATTCCTGCCAGGAAAAACAAATGCTCTGGCAGACTAATTAAGCAGAAACCTCATGGATCCTCACGAGTGGAAACTAGATCCACAAGTCTTCAGCATGATAACAAGGAAATGGGGATGCCCAGACATAGATCTTTTTGCCTCCCCTCACAACTGCCAACTTCAGAGATTCTGCACAAGGACTTATCACAAACAAGCATGGAAAGTGGATGCCTTGTCATTCAGCTGGGACATCCTTACAGTATATGCCTTTCCTCCACTGCCTCTCCTCCCCAAGGTACTCCTAAAGGTCAGACAAGAGAAGCCACAAATGATACTAATTGCCCCAGATTGGCCACACCAACACTGGTACCCAATCCTAAGGAGCTTGTCCCAAGGCCCAGCCTGGACATTGCCTCACATTCCTCATTTACTGACCCAACAAAACAATCAGATCCTGCACAGCCAACTCCGAACCCTAAATCTGGCTGCATGGCGGATAGTGTAAGCATTCAGAATACACCTCTCTCTAAAGCGGTTATGGATGTTATTTTGGAGGCCAGGAGGCCCAGCACCAGAAAATCTTATGCAGAAAAATGGAAGAGATTCTGTGCTTGGAACCAGGCACAAGGAATTGACACGCTTGTCCTAAATATGCCTCAGATTTTACAATATCTAACTGAGATGCTGGACAAAGGCCTATCCTTCTCATCAATTAAGATCCATGCCTCTGCCATTTCAGCTCATTACAATGCAGACCCACCTATTTTTTCACATCCATTGCTTAGGCAGTTCCTCAGGGGGGCCAAAAATATAAGACCTCCAAGGAAAGCACCAATACCTGCATGGGACCTCAATTTTGTCTTGGAAAAACTCACACAGCCTCCTTTCGAGCCAGCCAATACAGGTGAGATAAAATTCATATAATGGAAAACAGCTCTGCTCCTAGCAATAACTTCAGCAAGAAGAGTCTCAGAGTTACAGGCATTAATGGCTGTGGAACCTTTTATTATCTTCCATCAGGACAGGGTTTCTCTAAGGACAAATCCAACATTTATGCTAAGGTGGTGTCCAGTGCGGCTCTTAACCAATCCATTCATTTTCCTACTTTTTTCCCAAACCCACAGAATAAAGGGGAGAGACTTCTGCATTCTTTGGACATACACAGACAGATACACTTCTACTTGGACAAAACTAAAGCTTTCAGAAAGACTGAGCAACTTTTAGTGGCATATGCTGCAGGATCACAAGGAAAGGCCATCTCAAAGCAGACTAATTCAAAATGGATAGGACACTGCATTCATTTCTGCTATTCACAACATGGCAAGTCACATTCTACCAGGGCAGCAGCCTTCCTCAGAGGAGTACCAACCAAGGATATTTTGGAGGCTGCAACTTGGACTTCAGTGCACACTTTTATTAAGTACTACCACTTGACTCTTTACTCTAAATCCAGAGCAGGCTTTGCCACTGCAGTTCTGCAGGGCTTTATAGCCACTCCTAATTCTGTTTAGACCCAGCCACCTAACCTCATCTTTTGGATTCAACCAAAGTGTAATGACTGCAACAGTGAAACACGATGAACATAGTACAGTTGTGTACCTACCATAAATGTAGATGTTCGAGTGTATTCACTGTTGCAGTCCAGGTTACCCACCTACCATCCCCCTTTCTTTGCTGGGACTTATCTGTACTTCTCTCTCTTATACAACCTATGTGGTGTATTTGCTTGTAGATGAAGGTATTGTTTATTTTAGTGCATGCTTTTATAAGCAATGTTTTTTAGCCTACCCTTTTGGGGGCACCCGACATCTGGGGCAAGAACAACTGAAGAAAATGGCGTCTGCTGCATCTTTTATACCCCTGGCGCACTGACGTCAGGGAAGAGGCAACAGCAACCGACGCCGGACCAGGACTTTGGAATTCAAGCCGACTGCGGGTAGCCTGCCAGCAGGATAACCCAAGTGTAATGACTGCAACAGTGAATACACTCGAACATCTACATTTATGGTAGGTACACAACTGTACATTTTGTTCTAGGGGTAATGAGAGTTGGTTTGGCTTGTAACTTTTTTTTTCATGAAGATTAGTTGCTAGGGTGATAAATGTAAGGAACTGGATTTGTTTGTAGAGCTGGGATCCAAACAGTAGTTTAGATATTTGTTATATGGGCAGCCATTTGACTTTTTCTAGGGTGATGCTGATGGAGGACTGAGTTTATATTGAATCGGCAGATACTGTTGGAGATGTTCTGGAGTGTGGTGGTGGTGGATTTTTTTTGGGATGTTGATTCAAAAATGGGTAGTCCATATTCCAACTGAGAGAAGACAATTCATTTACTGATGACTTCTCTGGCTGATTAAGATAAAAAAATGGGAGCTCTTTTTGGCCCAGAAGAGGAGGGAGATTATTTTTGCTCTCACTCACTTTCTCTGTAGTTATGAAAGTTTAGTGCTTTATCAAGATGTTTTATTTGTTTGTTTTGTTTGTTTTTATTTATTTATTTTTTATTTATTTTTATTTATAAATAAATCAATATAAATATTTATTTATTTAAATAAATATAAATATTTATTTATTTAATTATATTTATTTACAGTTTGACCGGGGAAGTCCACTGGGCCAAGCAGAGCCCGTTTTCAGTGGAGGCCCGGGGAGAAAAGCTCCAAAAGCAGTTAATAGAATATAACATAAGTAGAGTATGGAATATACAGTATACAAAAGCATAAATATACAATTTAAAATACAAATACAAAATAAGGGAGTATACATTTTAAAGAACACATGTTAAAATAAACAAAGTCAAAAGTAATACAGATAATATAATTTAAAAGTACAAGTCATAAAGTGTTCATACAAATTTAGTGTTTGTTATAACAATAATGTTCGTGAAGGGAGGTTTGAAAGAAATGACAATGTAATTTTGGTGGGAAGGGAACATGAACAGTCCCAGTTTGAGGTAAGATGAGAATGGAGGAGAGATCTGAAATTAGAAAGGTTGTGAGTACAGCGGAGGGAGGGAGGATAGAGAATTCCATTGTTTAGCTAAGGAGTGTAATAGAGGTGATTGGCCAGTAGGGCAAAGGAGTTTATAGATTTTGAGGAGGTTTTGGTTTTCAAATCTAAGGGTATGATTTTGTTATAGCAGGCTTCCAGTTTGTTTTTTAGGCTAAAAGTTGGAGATGAGTAAGGAGAGGGGCATCAATACATAAGAGAGGGGAGCTGGTAGGAGGAGGCTAGAGTACATCTGGTAGAAGTGGTTAGGTACCGATTTTGTCTACAGCAGATGTGGGTTTTTTTTATATTGTTTGGATGTGGATATCAAACTTTAAATGTTCAATGTACGAGTAGTTTGATGTGATGTACAATATTGACTAGAGTGTTATTGTGGCTTTTTATTTTAAAGGAGCTTTTGTCTATGGTGAAATTTCTTGAAGGAGAGAATATCATGATTGTTTTGTTAACATTGAGAGTGAGATGGTTGTCTAGCATCCAAGTTTTGGTATTGGAGAAGGCTGTTTGGGTTTTTTGACAGAGTTTGGAGGGAGTGTTTGCAGTACAGATTGTGGAATCCTCAGCATACTGGATCAGTGTTGCATTATGTATGGATTTGTGAAAGTTATTAATGAAAATATTGAAAAGTAAGGGGCAGAGAACAGAGCCTTGGGGGACGCTGGAGGAATTGTTGAGAAACAATGAAGTGGAATTTTTCCATTTAACAGGTTGTTAGCAGTGGTAGTGCTGTGGCCAGGCCTGAATCCATGTTGTGTTGGGGTAAGAAGATTGTGTGTTATGTATGGCAAGAGTTGGTGATAAATGCATTTTTCGAGGATTTTAGAAAGAGGTGAGAGAATAGCTATAGGGTGGAAGTTAGCAGTGTCTGTGTTATTGCTTCCTTTGTGGAGATGGGTGACAAAAGCTTTCTTCCAGAGTGAGGGGACATTGGCTTCTTGGATGGACCTGTTGCTAAGAATGGAAATGGGGAGGGCAATGCTGTCGGCAGCCATCTTAAGAAAGGATGGAGGCAGATTATCAGGAGTGTAGGAGCAAGGCTTTAGTTTAAGGAGGAGTTTTTTTATGCTGCTGGTGGATAGGTTTAAGACTGAAAGGTGGAGTGTTAGAGGGAAAAGCAGTGGATGGGGGACTATGAGAGGGAGAGAAGATGGGGAAGTTTGTGGTTAGGTTGGCTATGCAGTCAACAAAGAAGGTGTTGAAATTCAATTATTTGAAGATGGGGGATTGTTTCTGTTGTATGCTTGTGCAAGTCAAAGATCTGAGTCAGATATTTGGTGAATTTTCTAGTTTCACAGTTCTGGAATTGGAGGGGATAAGAAGTAGTTTATGATTTTGAGCCATTGGTGGAGCTCGTGTAAGCATGACTAGAATTGGGAATGAATGTCTTTGCAAGAGTAACTTGATTGGAAAATTATTATGTCATCTGCATAGAGGATGAATGGAATATGATTTTTTTTGTATTTGGCTCCAGAGTAATAATCCTGTCCAAGTTGTGTTTTGTAAATTTATATATAGAGAGGAATTATGGATGACTATGATCTTTCCAAGATGGTTGAAAAGTTTCACATTCTAGGGAAGAATAACCGGCCAGATTTTTCACTAGAGATAGATGGATAACTAAAGCTGGCCAATACCTCCTGAGTGCTGTAGTATTCCTTGTGGATGGTAGCCATGGAAGACCAGTCCAGGTCACTGTTCCAAGCCTAGTGGGCCTGCATAGACACTACACTGGACACCTGAGGAGGTTCCATCTGAACCTAAGTCTGTAGTAAGGGAAGTAATATTACTGTTGAAAAGATAGTACACAAAATGAATGTGGCAAAGTATACTTGTCAAGAAAAAAGCATTGCCAATAATATGACAATATTAAATGACAACATTGGGCGGCTACGGTGGTGCAGTGGTTAGCATTGTCGACTCACAATAAGAAGTTCTCCGGTTCGATCCTCGGCTGGGGTGCCTTCTGTGCAGAGTCTGCATGTCCTCCCTGTGGTCGTGTGGGTTTCCTCCAGGTGCTCTGGTTTCCTCCCACATCCCAAAGACATGCTGTAGGTGGATTGGACACTCCAAATTGGCCCTAGGTGCGAGTGTGTGCGTGTGTGTGTGCCTTCCGTGGAAGGTTGGGCGCTGGGCTGGCAACTCGACACTGTAAAACTCCACTGCCAATCATGAGCAGACAGGTGATCCGCTGTGGCAACCCCTAACCGGGAAAAAGCCGAAAGAAGAAGATTAAATGACAACATTGTCGTAAATGAAAATTACTGTTTATACTAAAATATGATAACTGTCATTCAAGGTCATTGGATCAGAGACCATGAAAGCAACCATAGATATATAATACATTTTAAAAGTAACCTGTATTAATCATTTATATCTGATCATATCTATGTTGTATATTTTAGCTTAGGTAAAAGTAAAACTTATACTTGCATAGATGGTATTTGTATGTAAGTATCTCTATCATGTGGAGAACGACAGCTGGTAAAATAGCATGAGTAAAAGACACACTGCATAGCAGTCCTGGTCTCTGCTTATTTAGTAATGTTTTACTGCAAATATGTGCTTAGGGAAAATGTGCATCACCCAGCATCTAAACACAAACACCCATAGTTGGGGCAGTTGTACATCACCCATCATCTAAACACAAGCACACACTTAGGACAAATGTGCATTACCCATCATCTAAACAAACACGTACACACACATAAATACACACGTACACACATGTGCGCACACACATACATACATATACACACACACGTATGCATACATACATACACACACACATAATACATATATGTACACACACACACACACACACACACACACACACACACACACACACACACACACACACACGTGCATTACTCATCATCTGAATGCAGACACAGAAACACACACAGACTTAGGGCAAATGTGCATTACCCATCATCTAAACAAACATGTATATACACACACACACACACACACACACACACACATACGTGCATTACTTATCATCTAAATGCAGACACAGAAACACACACAGACTTAGGGCAAATGTGCATTACCCATCATCTCAACACACCTGCGCACTTAGTCCTCACACAGTCCTTTCTTAATAATGAGCCTCGTAATGCACTGATGCTCATCAGATCATTGGATAATTTTTCTCTACACTTACATATCTGTGACCTGGCTAATCTTTTTTTTTTGCAGGCTTAAGTGTTTTGGCAGGATCTGGTGTGTGACAATTGAACTATCTCAAGCTAGCTGTAGGTTTAGGAAATTCGTTTTTGTGATGATCCTGCATTAGATATAAATTTTGCTTATAAAAAGCAGATCCCACAGTGTATTTTCAGTTTGGATTACAGTTTCTCATTTGTGTAAGACCGATAGCAGTGTAGCCTGAATGTTGAGTAGAGAAGTATGTTTTATATTCTGTGTCTGAGGTAAGTTGTAACCTTTTTTTTCTCCTGCTGATTTTCTGGCACTGCTATAGAATTATAGTAATAGCATCTAAGGTTTACAGCTTAATTATGAGTTTAGATGTTCTAAAGCTATTTAAGGTAGTTTTAATTCCATTTTGTTTGTACCATTTGGAGTCATGCCAATATTTAAATAAATGCCAAATCATCAAATGAAATTCATCCCCTTTGACATCCTGAATGAAAACAACAAAGCAAAATCTAAAATAAGTATGGAAAAAAAAGCAAAGAGAAGTATGTCACTCAGTATTTTTGCATGGGCAATATGACTTCTGAACCTCCTGCACCCCCTTACTTCTGTATATTGACTCCATGATTACACAGTCATTGGGTAAACTTTTGATGAACAGGACAAAAGCTATACTTCTATAAAGAACTTTGTGTCAAATGGCTTTTAAGACCCCCAAATTTGACCAATGATTTCAACATTTTGGACTTTAAAACAACTACAAACTCCATGTCATTTTTCTGATTGCCTCCTTACACCTTTAGTTTTAGTTAATTTTTTCCCATTTGTCTAAGGTTGCATTTCATTTTCTTGTCTTTGACTATAGCATGAGTTTGGTGGTTTTATGTTTTTTTTTTCATGTGTGCATTGTGTGCAACTTCATTTTTTATCGTTGCATTCAGCTGTGTTAGGGTGATCAGCATGCACAGAGTTAAGATTAATAAAAAGTATCTAGACTCTCTTTCAGTTCAACATTTTTATGACCTCCTCAGAGTCTCGCAGGCAATGGAAACTGAGGGAATCAAACCTTGCACCACTGGACCACAGGAAACCACTTGTTAATAAACCCCTTAATCATCTAAGCCAACTGATGAGTAAGCTACAGTTCAGTGCTATAAAAATAAATAAATGGCTGCCGCATCTGTAGTGACTTATGAAACTCAGTTAAGATGGTGAATTTAATAAATCACACCACTGTGAAAAATAACTAAGTAAACAAATAACTGCCCAGCAGCTGACATGAGTGCAGTGTACAAACGTGCAGCGCTGCCCTAACTTGATACTGATTGTAAATCCACTGTTTCTAGCATTAACAGGAAAAAATGACTTGTTTGCAACAACGTCCCCTCTAGTAAATACTTTAATTGTATGCCGAGGAAAGGCCATTTTGAGTGTCATATTTGCAATATTAATCATGTGCTCGCTGTATTTTTTGCCCTCACATCAGCTATTTCTGCGTACTCCTAATCTGTAAATATTGATGTTGCGTGATGGAAAGCTTCCTTGATATGCTTTCAAAACATTTTTTCTATTGTTCGTGGTCCAGAATAAATGTATGTGACCTAATAGATGCTTATGTTCTTCTGTAATGAATAACAAACTACTGTAACAATACCTTAAGATAATAATGTTTTAAAAAAACAACCAGAATGGCAGTAATAAGTAATGAAGATTATTTAATTGTTTTGCAGTTCGTTGTGGTCATAGTCCACAATTCAAAACAAAAACAACTGTAGTATAGTGATGATGCGATTACTCAGTCCTTCCTTGAGCATGTGATTACCTGATCTTTGTACTTGTAGTCAAACATTATTCTTGAGTGAATCACATCATGGCCAGTATTTCACCATAAACTTACCGCAATGTCTTGGCAGGTGTTGCAAGCAACGTATTATTCATCATTATATGAAAAAGTGGTTCATAGGATAACCATGAAGTGACTCTTGGGACAGCAGTATGACCCATCTAAAGTGAAGAGAAAGCTGGATCACCATCAGAAACCGCAGCTTTCATAGCCATACCAGTAGCAAAGAGGGATAAAGATCTGACTATGACCAGGAAACATAGTTTGTGGTTTGATCCTGCCCTGAATGTTTCACCTTCATCTAGAATAAATACGGAAGAGAATTAATTCCCTCCTATTTTGGTCTTATAAAATGTCCTCCTTTCTCTCCAGACCAACCAGGAATACTATAGGGAAATGCATTCTACTAGACAGCTTGGGTATGGTCTTCCACTGGTTGCAGCAGCCAAAAAAAAAAAGCTCTTCCACCATCCAAACTATAAGCATTCCATCTGTTGTTTTATTACCCTTTCCTCTAGAAATGGTTCCTCTAGAAATGAGCATTGTTGTATCATGCTTAATAAAACTAATTGTCTACCTGTTCAACACCACACCAACCCGCTTCTTGGATCCCAAATCCAAAACTCCTCAAATAACACTACTGTCCTTTCTTTGCTCCATCATCTTCAGATGACTCCCCAGTTACAATCTAAGAAGTCTTAACTAGTCTGTTCCACTTCTTCATTGTCCCCAAACCAGACTTCATTGCACTAACCATGCCTTCTCCATCCTAGGTCCCAAACTCTGTCAATCCCTCCGTACTAATCTTAAAGACCTCACCTCATACCTATTATTTTATGCTCATCTTAAAGATCATCTCAAGTCCTGTCAAGTCCAAGTCAGTTTGTAAATGCTTTCCGATTCCAACTGGACACATCACCTAATCCCCTATTCTGCCCTTCACCAGTCAGGCACCTTTAGGTGACACGTCTTCCACATTGTATATATAATTTGTGCTCTATCCCTTCATTTTTCACTGTCTTCTGCTTCCCTCCTTACTCTAACCATCCCTTCCTGTTGCTCCCTGTACTGTGTACTGTATTGTTATTCTGTTTTCACACATTTTGTTTATATTCATAATACTACTTGTTAACTTGCTTGCCTTCTGTCATTTTATACTTGTGCAGGCTGAGACTGAACTAGATCCATCTTGGATCAGTGTTCTACCTTGGTTACTAAATTGAATAAATAAATTAGCACCTTGTATGCTTGACAGTGCAAGCTGGGAGGAAAAACATGCTCATCCAGGGGGAAGGGGGTTGGTTCTGGCTGACTCAGACTACCACTCCTGACCTAACCCAGTCACTGATAGAAGGTAGGGACATTTTTGAAAGGATGGCATCTAGATCAGAACATGGCCACTCAAGCCAGAGATGGTACTTCTCGGATATACAAAGGAGCACATGCAAACTGACAAAGAGATATAGGTGGCTCCCAATGAGTGGTTACAGCCTTGCATTAAAATAAATAAATAAAAAACAAGATGCTCTAATTGCAGGGATGTCAGTGGGAGCATCAAACTCTGTTTGCCTGGATGATGGCCCCGCTGGATGGCACTTGCTCTAGGGAAGCTGAGGGGAACTCCTCACCTTAGGGAATGACTCTGCTGGAGTCTGATACAAGGTGACTCAATAGTCAACAGGCTGATGGGGGGGAGCACATGGGGAAAAAGCACAGCTTTTTTAGGGTGCAGTGATTAACACTGATCACTAAGTGATTTATTTACAGTGTATGTAGAGGCATTAACTGATCTTGCATAACAATACTGCCATCCTTCAGAATGGTCACATATCTATAATTTACCATTGTCATGGGACAAAAACATGGACGGCACTGCACAGAGCTGGTCATGAAACTTGCATTGTTATAGCTTAATAAACTTGAATACATGCATTACCAGTTTTTATTTTCATTTTTGTATGCAGATAAAAAGTGACATTTATGTAACTTTCTGAGCTTTAGGATTTTATTAGATGTTTTTGTCCACAAAATGTTTCCACATGCTGTTATTTGAAAAGTTACTGTTTTTTTAGTAAACCTCATTGTATTTCTAGTCTTTTTATATCCCATTAAGGTTATGCCTGACATGCAAAAAACAAATCCCACTACAGTAATTTCTAAACTATTTTATCAGGCATTGAAACATGTTATACTGTGCCAGTTTGCCTAATATGGACCTTACTCTATACATGAATTGCTTAGGCATGTCATTATGATTTATAGTGTCCATTTAATGTGTGTGTACAGTAGACAGAGTGGAAGAGATTCATACAAGGTATACAATAATCCTAGATAGCTAGTTGTCGGGACTGCTGTTCTCTGATCATAAACAGGCCCACTGTAAAATGACACTTCCACTGCATTTTGGCTAATGATGTGAACCACAGAATCACACTGTAAATATTTTTGTTTTATTTTTCCAGTGTTTTTAGATACAAAAGCATTCTGCTATATACTGTGATTAGTACAGCACAATTCTATTTTCCATCACAATTTGTCACAGTGCAGAGAACTAATCTCTGGATGACTTGCTTCCTTCTGTTTGGAGTTTACACACCGGCAGATGCAGTCATTGTTAGGTGCTTGCAACATTCCACATATTACTGTATCCAGTATTCTTCATTGCAGCTGTGACTCTGTGCAGGGTGATAGGACTTGTGTTTTAAAAGAAAACTGTAAGGCTGACACTTCATTTTTAAGAAATGACGTTCAAGAGGCATGTAAAACCTGTATTTTAAAACATTTTGTTTAAAAAATGTTTATTTTCTGAGAGCCAACTTTCAACAGTAAAATCCCGAACTAAACATTTTGTTACTAGATCCGAACACGTTGCATCTGTAATCGTTTGTGTCGCAGAAGAAGGTGAAAATAAAAACAGTACTGATTTAGCTATGGCACCCAAAAATGTTTGAATGTGCTGGAATGAATGCATTGTACAGAAGAATTTGATGCTTCCCATCTCCATGAAGAACTGAGTTGTTTTAATATATATTGTTTTTTGTGAAGTAATTATCACAAATTATATTTTCAGATCAAAGAAAATATCTGTGTACATTCTAAAACTAACATAAGAACAAAGTAGTTTAAATGATATATTGTCTCCTTCTTCCAGGTCATTTCAGTTTTTGTTTGTTTGTTTGTTTATGTATTTATTTATGTTTGCTTTCAACATCATTTGCTTGTCTTATAAACACATATTTAAAAAGTTAATTCCAAGCTAACCTGCTGGGATATTGCACTACTGGAGAGGGTTGGTTAAATCTTCTCTTCACTACTAGGCGAAGTGGGACACCCTTACTGCACATTTCCCATCCATTATAGGTGCTCCTGTATACCTAAGTATCCATCTGTGCCAGTCATTTCTATATCTTAAGTATTATGGTTATGAAATGCACAGTCCTTCAGAACAACAGATCTGCATTTCGCTGGGAAAGTTGATTGTGCAGGATAGGACCACATCATTATTGTTCGCCTAGAGGGTGAAATGCCAAAGTCGGGCCACACGGGGGATTAGGAGAACTAGATTACATATGTCATTTTGTGGACATAAATAGGGCCTTTGAATTGTTGGATCATTCTCTGCTGCTGGCTAAACTGGAGAGCTTGAGTGTGGGGATGAGGAAGGGGTGAAAGGCCTGTATAGGTGATTTGTTGATATTTAGTAGACTAAACCTTTCAAGTTGTTTGAGGAGGTACTTGCTTCAAGCTGGATATACTTAAAGCAGGTGTGACTCAGTGATTAGGCCCGGGTCCTGTACCTTTTTCTATATTTTAAAAATAGTTTTGTTCTTGATGTATTAAAATTACTTGAAACTTTTCATGGTGATGACATTGCCCTTTTGAAAGGGATAAATCAGTAGAGTAACAGAAGGAGGCTATCCAAAGGGCCTTTAAAAAAAGTCAGGTATATAATCTGTTAATAAGTTCTGTTTTTGTCCAACAAAACTTCATCCATTTTAACATTACTGTAAATTTAAGAGAGGTCAATGGCCTATAGCTGAAACAACCCTATTTATGATGTTTTCATTTATAAATATCTGGATGTTTGGTTGGACACTGGTCTGCCTTTTAAGTAACATACTAATCTGCAATGAACAAAGTAATGATTAGTTAAAATTCACTAGTTTCATCTCCAGAACCAAGAAAGTCATTTGGGTTAACATATGACTATGCCTTGTCAGTAGTAGGTCTTAACTCTTCCACTAATTCTATTATGTTGTAAGGTGCGCTGTGTACAGTTTACCTCTCTATTGAGATTTCTTATTTGTGAAGAAAGCCATTTGGCTTCCTATTACTGCTGGAACTAGATGTGGTAGTCAGTGCAGAGGTTAATAGCTATGAGCTGTTTATGAGCTACTTCCTGGGATCTGGGGTTTGACTCTTGCCTACTGTCGGATGTATAGTTAGCTGTATTTGCAGCCGGTGCCATCCCCTGATCTGGTGCCCTTTCAAAGAAATAAAAAACTTTCCATGCTTGAATAGAAAAAGAAAAGCTTTTATCAGCACTGGAAGAGAAAAAAACTGTTTAAACTGTAGCAAATTGTTATATTTGCAGCAAACAATATGTAATGTCTTAGCTTTTCCCTGTTAGGGGTTGCCACAGCAGAACTCTGGTGCGCTAATGATGGCAGTGAATTTTTACGGTGCCAAGTTGCCAGCCCGATACCCAACCTTCAAAGAAGGCAAACCCATTCACACATGCACCTACCTGCATGTCATGACCATAGGGAGGACATACAGACTCCACACAGAAGGCGCTCCAGCCGAGAATCGAATGGGAGAACCTGTTGCTTTGAGGCGACAACGCTAACCGCTGCACTACGGCAGCCTATTTGCAGCAAACCATGTACAACAGTTTATGCCACACACAGGGTGCTTCAGCTGTGCCTCGGAGAAAAAAAAAAGCTGTGCTGCCAATGCAGTACCCGTATTTAGAAGCCGGTATACACTGTAGGGTGATTGGGATTGGCCCATCGCATCTCTTAATACTTTGCTCCAAAGATGGCTGCCCCCTGTGTCACATTCTAGCTACACAAATGCCTACTGTGTATTTTTGAGAAAATAAATTAACCAGACAGTGGTCTTGGACAATTGAGAAATTGGCCTAGGTTGTTAAGCTGTCTCCTTGGCCATGTGTAGTTTTACTACCTTTGAACCTAAAAACCACTGTGTCTGCTACCAATATGTAACTTGCTTTTCCAAAAGTACTTTCACCTTCTTGCAAGTAAATTAAAAATATCACCACACACTTACTAAGGTCAAGGTATATTCTTAAGGAGTTAAAGCTTTAACCTTGTAGTCAGGGAAATGCCTTTTAGCAAGGTCGTTCCTGCTTGCAGGACTCTTCTGCCAGTGGGCATTTTGAAAAAAAAATACGTAAGACCAATATGATAGACTTTTCTATCTTTCTTTCTGTTACTATATTCATCGCTATAGTGTATATATACAGAGTTTCAGATGGAAAGGATATGAAAGAGACCTACCGAATTTATATTTACTCAACTTCCACTCTGGTTTAGATATCGCATGGAAACATAGTGACTTAAAACTGTGCTATAAGTTCAACGTTTTATCTTTAGTTTTCTTATATGAATATTTATAATAAATAGGATATTTATTTTGTAATTTTATAGCTAGGTTACTGTGGAAACTGGTTATTTGCTATCTATGTTTATCTTACTGCTGAAACTCTTGATTTTGTCTGTAGGCTTGTTTTTTGGCTGAAAGGGTCCCTGGACCAGTCTACCTATCTAGTTAACAGATTAGTAAGTAATTGAATGAATGAATAAATACATCTCAACTGTACAGATTTTTACCTTATATTTTTGGTCTGTTTCTTGTAAAATTTGTGATTTTCTGGAGTTTTTGGGCAAATCAGTGAGGATTGAATTCACTAAATTACAGACATTTGAGTTTCAGACTTCATATACTTCAGAAAATGCAAGTTATTACAGGACCTTTTATTTTAGCAACTTTCTAAGTTTAAGTTTGTAAGAGCAATATTTAAAATTTGTCCCCCCTTATTTTTGGCTTTTAGATTTTTTTGTGCTAAGATATTGAGAGCTATGAATGAATAAGTAAATTAGTCAACCTAAGAATGACAGTCATGTGAATATAGAAAAACAAAACCAAACTACAAAAAAGTATGAAGTCTTAAGACACTGAAATCTTGTATAAAGTTAGAGCCATTACAAATGATGCTTTAGCAGTTTCCTAAAGGGTAAAAAGTAAAACTGTCACTGTGACAAGCCATTTGTCTCAGGTTTCACTTTCTTTACTAGTGTAGTTATTCTGCCACTGGGCATGTTCTTGCAGAGACTGGAGGGTGAGGTTCCCAATGCATACATTACAGTGGTATATGGAGTATATCAATAGATGGTTAAGTTTATGTTCTCCAAGCATCAAGTGTGCGAGTCACAAGGATCTGATGATCAAAATCCCAATGTCTGTTTCCTTAAATCACTGCTGAAGTGGTTTATGTATGTGCACTAGCAGTTCTTCTCTTGTTTTTGAGATTTCTTCCCTCTGAGTTTGTGCAACCATGGAGTTTGTATATATAAGTTTGGGGGCTTATCCCCCCAAACACATGGGGGTACAGGGGGGCTTTTCCCTACAGAAAATGCTTCCAGATTGACTTTTTGTCCTTGTGATGTTTCCACACTTTGTATTCAGTGACGTGGTTAATTTGGAGTGTCATGGTGTAAGCAGTATTAGGAGATGCTAGATGCTCAGTGGCTGTTAACACAGAAGTAAAGTAGGACCTACACAAAGTGTCATTGGATGCCTACCTTCCTGGGTGTAGGACATTTTTCGCCATCCAAGTCCATATTGCCTGACGTAAAAAAAACCTTTTTTGTCTTGCTATGTGATGTGCTTTTGCCTGATTTTTACTTTCCATGAAGAAACAAATGGACCACTTAGAGAAGAATGACATTTAGTCAGAGTTGGAGGTAAGGGCCAAAAATATAAATATTTGAAAAGAAAGGACTTGCGATGCTATTTTAACCAACAAAATGTAATGTGCCTATGTTTACAAACGATAACTACTTTACTTTATTGATATATCAGTGCTAGAATAGTGTGCCAAGGTATATATTATGATTTTATAAGGAGGGATGCACCAGAAATTAGGTGACCTGCGGTGCTACTGTGTCTGCAAAGAAAACTGCATTTGACTAGCCATGTCTCTTATTTCTAGCTAATAATTTATTTTTTGTTTGTTTATGGGTGCTTTTGGTGCCACTGTTTAGCTTGTTAGTGTTTGGAGAACATATGCAGCATGCATGTTCTCTGGAATAACCAGAGTTGTGTATTTAGAAAGCCTAATAAGTGTCTTTCGGCTTTTCTTGGTTAGGGGTCACCACAGTGGAACTCCGGTCCACTAATGATTAGCAGTGAATTTTACAGTGTCGAGTTGCCAGCCCAGCGCCCAAACGTCAAAGAAGGTACGCATGCACGCACGTACCTGCATATCTTTAAAGTCACTCGACCATAGGGAGGACATGTATACTCCACACAGAAGGTGCTCCAGCCGAGAATCGAACTGGAGAAACTCTTGCTGTGAGGCGACAATGCTAACCGCTGTACCACCACGGCCTATATTAGAAAGTCTAATAATATGGACTTTTCCTAGCTCAGGCAATTCTCATTCACTTATGTGGCATTGTGTGCAACTCCTCAAATTCTCCATCCTTCCATCACGTTAGTTTGCAGAATCTCTCTGAACAGTACTTGTGTCCCAGTCTTTATTTTATATGCTGTCCATATCCATGGTGATGTCAGTTGCTCCATCCTTTTCTTCTTTTTGAGCATCATCATTTTGTGTTTCTCATTTAGGACATGGTTTAAATGTTTTAGCCTTAGTATTTTTTACTTATCTCCTCCTTTGATGCTCATTGCACACTGACTTGTTGCCCATTTCATGCCTCATGGAAGGATTTACTTAAGCTCCTGTATTACCTGTTGCCTTAATGTAAAGTTTCTGTGTTAAATGCTGCCTTTATAAAATAATATATCTGGCCATGGCAGGGCTGGCCACCCAGTGGTGTGAAGCCATGGCAGGGCTAGCCACCCAGTGGTGTGAAGCCATGGCAGGGCTAGCCACCCAGTGGTGTGAAGCCATGGCAGGGCTAGCCACCCAGTGGTGTGAAAACATTGCAGGGCTAGCCACCCAGTGGTGTGAAGCCATGGCAGGGCTAGCCACCCGGTGGTGTGAAGCCATGGCAGGGCTGGGCACCTGGTGGTGTGGACCTTGGCTCTAGATTATTGTCATTATGGGAGTGACACCCTGGACCCATGTACAAAAATGGGAAAAGGAGTTATGGATCGATGGGCTCAAAAATTTCCATTTGCTGCTTTTATTTCAAGTTCACATGCCTACTGTAACATATATATTCCATATCTTATGCCATAGTCACCTACTGGCCAAGATAAAATTTCTATCGATGAGGGTATCTTAGGGTCCAATAGTTGGAAGTTCTGTATAATTGATCTGGCAGCTTGACTGAAATTTCAGAATGAATACAACCTTATATTATCCTAAATGAAGTAAATTTAAGACTATTCACCCTCTTAAACCTGAGGAGTATTGAAGTAGGACTAAATGTGATGCAGGTTTCCTGTCTCCCTCTTACAAGACACAGCTGACTCCTGAAGTGTCCTTGTGGACAGTCACTACTATCCCTGGAGTTTACAAGACAAAGGGGGAAATGGAAGTAGGTTGGCCAGATCTTTCTTCCATACAACACATGCAAGTGTTATACTTATGGATAATTTAGTGCCCCCAATCCATCTATTGTATGCCTTTGGAATCTGGAAGAAATCCAGAGCACATGGGGAAAACCCACAAGAATACAGGGTGGACATGCATATTCCACATAGAAGACATCCCATCCAAGGTCTGATCTGGAGAACCTCTTGCTGTGATGATGTGAGGTGGCAGTGCTATCTGTTCAATCTCCCTAGTCTGTTTATCCACAAAATACAGGTATACCTTAAAAGAAGTTTCATTAAAGTTTGGAATGTATTTAAATTCCAAACCAGTAACTGTTATTTACCTAACTTTACTAACTAAACTTTATCTAAGAGGTGGAAAATGTGTGTGCAGTTCTACAATGATGTTTATGACTCTGAGTTACTTTACAATTTACTTTTTGAAGGCTCAGCAATTTGAGATATCAGTTCCACTTTTTAATTTCCTTTTAGAGACTGTCTATATGTGCATTGGTGTCTTAGAAGAGATATTTGCAAACTGCTGTTAAGATTACCATAAGGATGAGAGGTTTGTTAACATTCTGTGCATATTGTCAACAAATAAAGTACTTTTGTAGGAAGCTTACCCCAGTCGCTTTTGTCCCTGGTATTTAACAAATGGCTGTTACTGTTGGTTAGCTTATAATTCAAACACTGCGAACCCCACTGTACCATAACCTCTGATAAATTTATATTCCCATTAGCTCAGACCCTAAAGGTCTTTATCCAACCTTTGTAGCACTTGAGTAACCTGCACTGAAAGTTCACCTTTACTAAATGACTCCCATGTGTAGTTTGTTTCCCTTTCAATTTATCACCGACTTGGTGGATTGTAACTACACAGACATAACTGGTCAAGATCTAAGGCTGATCTTGTATATTGTGTAGAATCACTGTTTGTGTGACAGTACTGTCCAGTAAAACAGGGAGTGTTCCCCACTGTGACTATGGAGCTAGTATATCTGTTTGGAGGGGGATACATAGTGCTTCTCTTCAAACCACTTAGTTTAGTGTGATTTTAAGTGGTGTATTCCTGAGATGTTGAAATCAAGTTGCATTTTATCAATTGTGCATCAGGAATAATATGATTTTAAAAAAATAGTAATGAGACTGGGAGAAAAGAAAGTAAATAGTACACAAGCGAAAATATATTTCCTCCCAAAATGGAGAAATAACAGTGTGAATACTATGCCTTTTATTATTGTTTTAACAAGATATCTCTCAGTTGATGTAAATAACCGATATGCATTACAAGAAGAACATTTATATTCTATTTTAATTTGGTGTTTAAGGTGCTTTTTGTACTACTTTTGTGTTCAGAAATAAATACACCTAAATCCTTGCAAACAAATGTCAGAATTTTTACTTTGTTTTTATTTGACATCAAGCCATTTACAGTCTTACTTGAGTGATTCAGCAGTTTTAACAGTGACTGAAGAGTGGTGACACATTTCCTGAGACGAAGTGGAGCAGTACTGATTCCTAAATGCTAATATTATGAGATACCGTCATTTCAAAGAATCCATTATTCCCTGTATGCAAACAGCAGTGCATTTTTTGTGCTACTAACACACACACACACACACACACACACACACACACACACGCTTGCAGATGCTCTTAGGTGCTCATTATTATCTTGTTTCTGCCTCACAGGAGTCTCAAGCTGTCCCTTCACTGCTATAGACGAGGGTGTGCCAAGGGTAATACACAGCTGTCAACAGCCAAGGCTCAAGTGATTGACAAAAGAGTTTAAGTTGAATACCTAGGATTACAGACACTATTGTTATTATCGTCCAGTCTAATGAAGGAATGAAGTTACAGGGCAACTCCCATTGGGGATAGTGTTGCAGAGTCTTGGGTGAGAGGACTGTGGTGAAAGTGACTGTAGTAATAGTAGGTCTGAGTGTAACACAGGAGATGGTGTAGCAAACTTTTCACTGATGAAGAAAAGTGTTTTGGTTTTTCTCCACAATTGTCACTGATGTTGCTTAGCTAAGTAATGCTGAGAGAGGAAGCTCACTATGTCCTGGGTCTAGGCAGGTTTTGTCCTGTAATGTATGAGGACTCCTCCATCTCGTACACAGATGTCTTTTACTTAGTGAATTTCATACCTTGGTGGGATGGGATAATTTGCATTTGTACTCGGAGTCTTGTGGTAACACAGTGGGATAAAACTGTATATAAGGTTTTATCCCATTGTGTAGGACCCTTTATGAATTAGGCAGAGCTTTATTAAACCATTCTAATGTATACCAGACCTACTTTGTGGGGAAAATGTTAAAGAATTCTGCCGGTAAACTGAAACTGTATCTGTTTTGGCCTCACCAGGCGCAATGCTCAGGCTACTCATGCAGAGAATCTGTGAAGCTATAGGTAGGGTATAGTCACACACATTAAAAAAAGCCTTTAGCATCATGCAGCCTTTGTCTGTACTGCCTCAAGCAGTTCAGATGGCACTCAAACCAATATCTCCCTGCAAATAAACCATACATTTCTGTAGGATGAAAATTATGAATTTGAGGAAAAGGTGGCAAGAACATTTGTCACACATCATTAACACTGTCTTATAAATTATAGTGTTAGGCTTGACCTGTACAGGGAGTATACCACATTATTCAGCTTGTCAGAGAAGGCAGTACTCTACATTTGTTTACTAGAGGGGCAATGTTTTAGCATCATGCTAGCCTGTTATTCATCATCTTTTGTGCTATGATGATGAGATGAGCTACAGTGACTTTACTGAGATTCTCCTTCAAAGCACGTCTAATTAATTAAAAATTGTTTTGTGAACTAGGAGGGTTAAATTGGTTTGTTTCAGGAAGACTAACATTTTATCTGTAAGATTAGGACTAACTCTGGTGTTATCCTAGAAAGTATCCATTATCACTTCCATCCCTCAAGGAGAAAATTCCCCTCCTGCAAATGACATGAAAAGGAATACTTTCCTTTCTGTAAGATGCACTGGAATACCGCTGTTTCACAGCTTGGGTTCTCCATGAATAAATGTCCTACATGGTGCTAAACACGGCTATAAGGAAGGGCACAATTGTTCTACAGTCCACTTGACTGTCACCAGTAAAATCAGAACACAGAACTGGATATGCATATGAGTTATTCCTATGTCTTATTAAAGCATAACTGCATGGAAACATCAGAATAAGTAGCAAAGATATGCAAAGGTCCAGTTCATTATGAGTAAATAGACAGTCATGAGAAAAGGACAGCTATCAGAATGCAGAAAGAACACTAGAATACATAATATAAGATCCATTAAAGAATTTGAGGATAGAGAGTGCCTTGAAATGATCTTTAGGAATAGTTTCTGTAATATGAATTTACCCGGGGAAATATTCCTGTAGTGCACTGCAGTACAGAATGAACAAGGTCTTATTTATTGGTCTCTGAAAGTATCACTACTGAAGCCTGACAAAAGGTATTGGACTTTAACATCCTAGATTTAGGTAAATGATAGCCTGTAATTCCCTTTGGATATGATTAGCATAAACTATCTGCAAAAGAGATAATAGCTTTTGAAAATAAAACTATGGGGAGTAGCGGGAAGTACTTTGAGTGTGCTTAATAACAAAATAATATGCATTAATTATGACTCTTAACAATTAAACTCTTGCTGTTTTCCAGTGTAATTTTAAGACTCATGTGGACCAACAGTGTCACTATGTTAACTTTGGGCTGTTGGGTAGAGTAGTAACACAGATACTCACAACACTGAGCCAAACATAAGGTTTGGAGACATTAGACTAAAGGGTGATGAAAGGAAGCACTTCTCCACAGAAAGAGTGGTGGGTACATGGCACAGATGTAAGCAGAGATGACGAGGTTGGATGTAATCAATGGGGTAGTAAAGCATGGGTCAAGTACAAAAAGAATGTTAGTAGTAAGAAGGTGAGTACAAAGCTGGAGCTGTGGTAGAGGAAGCAGGCAAAGTGCGCCAGACGACATTTGTAGGAGATTTCTACTTTTCTGAATGCTTTTGTTCAGTATACTGAATAACTGAGCATGTTCTTTTGGTCCACTGCCAGTTTGACAACTGGCATCAGAAGCAAAACCTTTTAAAGGAAATTGAATAGCAGTATTAACAGTTTTAATAGCTCCCTTGAAGGGTTAGTAAACATCTTGTGCTATCAGTTCTGCAATTAGAACATGATACAGTCTCTTAATACTGCAAAACTGTTGGTGTGCCATTTTACAGGTCCCATCTTTGACTTTGTTAATGTTTTGTAACTAGTTTAAATAATTAGTACAGTTTGTACAGCGAACTTTCAACAAGTACAATAGATGGACTTCATTGTTTGGATAGTAACTACTGCTGTGTAGGTTGTCACATATTTATAGGAATAAGAAAACGGCTGGCTTTTTTTTTTCTGATCTGTTTACAAATGTAGATTTTCACCAGTTTAATTCTTTAATGGCAAAGGTTTGCTCATGTATCTTTGGGATTTTGCTTGCAGAATATTTTCAGACCAGTAGTATCAGAGATGACAGCAGTGTAGTTTTAACTTATTGAAGTCCCCCTGCACCACCCCCATGTGGAAGGTTGTGCCCCCACATCCCCTGCAAATTAAATGTACTAACTCTGTTGTCTCAATATACCCCTCATGGTGTAAAATCTGTTCTGTCAATATCTGTTTTAGACATTTTGTGCTGATCATTTTCATGCCGACCATAATCAGTTTAGGCTAATGTCACCAGACCCGTATTATATGTTATGTGTGTGTGTGTGTGTGTGTGTGTGTGTGTGTGTGTGTGTGTGTGTGTGTGTGTAATATATATATATATATATATGAGAGAGGGAGGTGTGTGTGTGTGTATTATAATACACATACACTAGACGTGATACAAACTTTAAGTAAAAATCTTTGAAAAACTTGTCTATGCATAGATTGAGTACATCTACAAATAGGGCATCCTTTCTGACAATGTGGCTTCAGGTTTAAATATAGCGAGTACTCATACTGTTATTTACATTCTCTTACAATTAAATTCATACCTACATAAAATGGGGTGTGTTAACTGTACAAATTCTTGTTGAGTTAAAGAGCCTTTGAAACAATTAATCATAATATCGATTCACAAAAGCTAGTAGAATCAGTCTTTTTTGTGAGGTATGCAGTTGGTTTTCTTATTTGAAAAATATCAGTTAAAACAGTGAAAACAAATGAATTCACCACCATCATCTTATCTCTAATCAAAAACAGTCTAACCACCAACCTCTCGATACCCCTGCTATAAGTCCTATTTGTTTCAAAATTCCAGGTCCCCTTACAGTCTGTCTCCTACAGTCCTCATACAGAACATATATTTTTAACATTCTTTCCTTAATGCGTACAGATAACCAGTTCTTGACTCTCTCCTTTGCCTTCCCCCACTTTACCAAGGATCATTGTAACACTGTTTGGAAATGCTTGCACTCTACAACAGACATGAACGTGAATTGTAATTATTCTTGTAAATCAGTGTATATGCTTGACTGTATGCTTTATACTAAGTAGCTTCAAATTTGTTTTATTCTAAAGCTGAATCTGTAAATGGTCTATTTAGATCCATGTTCTACCTTGGAAAACAAATGTGTTTATCAATTAACTTAAATTTAATTATCAACAAAGGTTTACAATCCTAGGACCTCTGCTGCTGTTAGTTTTTATTAAGGTTCTCCCAGGGATTTACCTAATCTTAAATGCATATTATATGCTGACAAGAGTCTCATCACTAGGAAAAGTTTTCCTCTTAGTCGGGTATTTCCCTACAAAATGATCATGATGACCGCTGGAACTGGCTACAAAAGAAGAAAGAAAATAGAGTGCTACTAGACACACAAAAATCAGGATTTGACAGAAAGCATTTTGTTTTTTACAATGTTAATTTATTCTTCATGGATGTGAAAGCATGATGCATGCAGAATGCAATGAACTGGTAGATGGAGTGGGACTAGGAATTTGCCTGTATTAGCTAGTTCCCCAGTCCTTATTAGCTGTACCTATACAGTTGCTTTCATTACCCTACATACAAACTACCTTGCCTAATGTATAGTAAGAGATTCCTCTCCTTCAAGGCTTTTGTTTTCGTATCTTCTGCTCCCCAGTCCAGTACCTCAGTCAGTGAATGGGATGTGTATAAAAATAATAATGATGATGATAAAAACACCCCAGCAATGGTTACGGTTGGTTTTCTTATTTGAAAAATAGAAATAGACACGGTTGTCTGTTAAAGGAATGTTGTGATCAATAGAATTCTGTTTCTTGCCAAAAGTTTACTTTCTGGCTTAGAGTAGATATTGTGAATTGAGATATGGAATATTTGTATTCCTACTGGCTGTTAAATGTCACTGTGTTGAAATGTAATCCATTTTTAATGGCCTGACTCTTATGTCCAGAGAGTTTATTTGATGGCTTCTATAATTTTCACCTTCTCAGTACTGTAAAATATTATCCACCTTCCCTTACTAAAGACTCTAAAATAAATCAATAAATCCTTAAATCTCATCCTCATTCAGCACTTACAGGCATTTTAATTTAATCCCTGTCCCTTTCCAGATCCAGCTATGTCAGTGATTAAAACAATCATCTCTTTGTGCGTCTTCACTTCTTGTCAGCCACTTTATTTATAAAACAAAGTTGCCAAGAAAATTATTTTTAGAAGCATATTTTTGTCTCCGTGGTGTAGCACTGTCCAGTTAACTCCCCATCTCAAGTTTTTTTTAATTTCCTCCATCCTTTTTCTTTTCCTGTTGACTTTTCCACGTGTCAACCTGTTATGTATGGGCATACCAATTGATGAAGCACTCTACCAGCCAAGAGAGCAAACTGTAGTGTGTTGCTGTGTCTGAGCAGTTTCTTTTCTATGCAAAAATGTCTAACTTGTGTACTTTCCTCCACACAGTCATGTAAAGCACATTTTACATGCTGCTTCACTCTCTTCCAAAACCCCTTCCATTTTACTGTGTATGATTTTTGGCTGGGGTGCCTTCCATGCAGAGTCTGCATGTCCTCCCTGTGTTCGCATTGGGATTCTTCTAGGTGCACCAGTTTCCTCCCATATTCCCAAGCCATGCTGCAGGTGGATTGGACATTCTAAATTGGCCCAAGCTGTGTGTGTCTGTGTCTGTGTGTGTGTTCTGAGGAAGGTTGGCTGCCGGGCTGGCAACACCGTAAAACTCTACTATACTTGTTCTGCAGACCAATGATCCACTGTGGCAACCCATAACGGGAGCAGCTGAAAGAAGATCTCTCTGCTTTATTTCACTAGCTGCAGGACTGGTATACATTTACCAACTTACTAGGAGAGAATATTCATTGGGTATTCTAGTCTCTGCTGTACTACCAGTTCCAAGATGGATAGGTATTGCTGTTGAAGGTGAGCCATCCGCTGATTTATTGGTAGCACTCGTACCTCTGAACTGTACAGATTTTCGCAGAATGTCCTGATTTTTGCCTCATATTTTTGGTCTGTTCCTCATAACGTTTGGTTTTCTGGCAAGTCATTGAGGACTGAAGTAAGAAAATTAATGATAGGCATTTGAGTTACAGACTTCATACCCTTCAGAAAAATCCATGTCAATTTAAAATCTGTTATTCTATCAACTTTCTAAGTTTATAAGAGCAATATTTAAAAATTGTCCCTATTTTTGGGGCTTTGTCCCCAATTCTTTATGGCTTTGTCCAGATTTCTTGCTCTACGAGGTTGAGAGATATGGTAGCACTGCAATGGAACAGTTTGTATTCACTAACTGTTAGGTTATAAGAAAGCCATCAGCTGTGAAAGCAGAACCCCCCCCCCCCCTTTGGACTCTGAACCAGTAAACCAACCTCAAGTATTGTCAGAGACCGTCTGTAGGATTAATTCCACGATCATTAGTGCCAGGCAGAAAATAAACACATTTGTTTGAATCGGAGCTCATTCCATTTAAAGACCATACATTTAAAAAGGAAAAATAAAAGCTGAATTTAGACTTATACTGTTTGATGAGTCGATTCAGTTTTCTGGGGAATCGAATGAAGACTGCATATTTTGATACAGTGAGGACAGAATGCTGGCGATTAGAATCGGCAATCTGCTGTATTTATATACCAGATATCTGCCTGAGTAGGTTTTCTTTTCTTCCTTTGATAACTTGCAGGTTTCCCTTTTGAAGTAGTTTTACAGAAGATATGTAATAGCTTAAGTGTGTTAATGTATTAGTTCTTCACTGACAGCTGTACTCAACAGAAAATCCTATTTATTTGGCCTCTCAGTTATTCATATGCAAAACACACAGGCAACAGCATGGAACAAGTTTGTTTTTTATTTCTAAAATTCCTTAAGAGAATACATCACAGAGGTGGTCTCAATGGATGTCCAAATAAAGCTGCTGAACAGAATAGTTAAGTGTGTTTACTTTCTAAGACTAGAAGTGCGTTGTTACATACAGCAGACATATATTATATAAGATCAGAACAATTCTGTCTAAACCATATAGACTAAAAATGTTACTATCATATTTTAAACTGATTTAGGAAAGTTTTTGGGCACTTGCCATATAGAGTGGTTATAATGTGCTAGTAAGAATGGGACCCATTTAAATATATTTGTGTCTGGCTTTCAGAGGAGATTTGCTACATTCTGCTGGCTGTATTCAGCTGATCCTTTTAATGGGTTCTTGTGTTGCTTTGCTCCTATTGCTTGGCATAGAGAATCATGGAGGCCAGTAAACTGAACGGGGTTAATACTTTTAACATTTCAATGAACTATTAGATGTAAATCGAGATGAAAGGAATCTACTCACAAAATATGTTACATGCTACCAAGAGAGACAAATATCATAGTTTCATCTTATAAAGTGTATGACACTGAGAATTCAAAGAGCACAACCCAAATTGCTAAGAACTGATGTTTTAGAGAGGCAGAAGTTTTAAATATAGAGAATGTTAAACATCAGGAACAGACTGTAAGCATACCTCTCACCCTACCGAATTCCTTCAGTATTTACTGGTTTTGAGGCCAAAATAATGGGATGCCACAAATTTCCAAGCGGCCCCTTCAATTCCTGATTTTTTTTTTAAATTTATTTACAATTTTAAGTTATGGTTGAAGTCATCACGCATCACTAGTACATCCCACAATGTCATCAACATGCAGGAGTGTACATAATGACATTAGCTTTATGAGGCAGTGCCTGACTGCCTGTTTGACTGTGGCTGGGAGTTTCAAACCGTGGGGGGTGAGTCTGTTCAGTCTTCAGTAGTGGTGTCTGTGAGCAGAACCTTCTGTATTTTGTAATATTAGTGAGATTTTTGAAGTATGCAAAATATAAATGCATTTGTTGGTGCAGAGATCTATGTCAATCGAACTTGTGAAAAAGCAATTTTATGTCTTAAATTCTTAATGCACTTAAACACTAGATTTCAGAATCAGAGCCACGACACACCACATTAAAGTCAGGAAATAAAACAGGGAAGCTTCCCAGATTTTTATAAGTATTCAATAAATGCCTACGTGACTATACCCCAACACACATTACTGCCCATTTCCTAAACAGGAAATTAGGGATGCGTTAATCAAATTATAGGATAATTATTACATTAAAAGTCTTTGGTCAGACCACTGATACTACTACAAACATGCACAATGAGCGTCAGATTTTCTTCTGCGCTGGCTGTCACTCAGCTGCTTGTATCATTTTCTTTTCATTTACGCACTTAAAGCGAAAAACTGTGCTATGCTATCCTTGTGTTGAAATGGTGCATATCCTGAAAATGTATTGTGAAATTTTGAGGAGCAAAACGTTGCCACCTTGTAATGAAATTACATGCTGTACTACATTCTTGGGGGTCCATCTACCCCTGGCTGCATCTGTGTTGCATAATGAAATTACATGCTGTACTACATTCTTGGGGGTACATCTACCCCTGGCTGCATCTGTGTTGCATAATGAAATTACATGCTGTACTACATTCTTGGGGGTACATCTACCCCTGGCTGCATCTGTGTTGCATAATGAAATTACATGCTGTACTACATTCTTGGGGGTACATCTACCCCTGGCTGCATCTGTGTTGCAAAGTATTAAACAGCACCAGTTTCAAGCCTGCTAACAACATTTTACAATCCTACTGTAAAAGGCAACTGTGCTTATAACTTAACAGATATAACTGACAAGTCAAGATTTAAGTCTGATTTTTACAGTATTAATTATTCATAAAACACTCCAAGATTTAGTATTACTGTCTATGTGGCATTGTGCATAAATTCCTAACCATGAACTTTCTGAGAATTATCATTGTGGATCAGGGAGCCTTTGTGGAGCAAACTTGTTGGTAACTGTCAAGTCTTTATAGTCGATGGAAAGGTGTAGAAGAATAGAAATTCTAATATTCTGCCACAGAATAAATGATTTGGCCACTCATAAGTGTATCACAGTGGAGAGCTGGGGACTGTAGTAAAAAAATGAAGCACTCTTCAGTATAGGCTCGTAGTTGTGGATTTGCAGAAAACTACAATTTCAACGAAGACTTCTCAATAGTCCGTGTGTTCTTGGACCTCCCCTTTGCCGGTCAATCTGCGAGTTGTAAATGGAGGTATCAGCTTAAAAACCAGAGGGAAAAAAATGGTAACTGGAAGTTGTTGCATCAAGAAAGAAAGCATGTAGGTTATGTAATCCAAACGGGAAGGAGGAACTTCTGAGAATGAGGACATGCCTATTTCTAGATCTGGCAGGTATGAATAGTGAAAAGTGCAAAATTTGCTCATGGATCACAGCCCCTGAATGAAGTGATGCATGTGGTAAAACACATGGTGACTGTTGGCAGGTGGCGGGTCATTTCCATTCTTAGTTGCTGTTAAGAGAAGTTGCGTTTATATATTTCAAACTAGAGAAGTGGTATTATGCTTGCCCACTGTATAATTTATAAGTGCAACGTTTGTTGTTGAGATAAGGTGGCAATTTATTAAATGTCCGCTGCTGTTTTTTTGAGGATATGTTTCTGAAGAAAATTGGTCACATTTTAGGTGCATGTCAGGTGGAAAGCTGGATGCAAAAAGTGTATACCTCATGAATGTTTCTGCATCCATTACTGAACTGCGCTTAGTTATAGTACAATGCCAGGGTGAATTATTGTAGAAAAAAGGCTTAGAATCGTACTGTGTAGCTCATCTTTAGAAACGTATAGACTGTGTGACTCCTCATACCTCTCAATCTCTCAGAGCAAGAAATCTGGACAAAGCCAAAAATAATGGTGGGACAATGGCCCAAAAATAGGGAAAGATTTTAAATATTGCTCTTGTAAACTCAGTTGCTAGAATAGCAGGTTTTGCATTATTATGTATTTACTGAAGGATATGAAGTCAATTTCAAATGCATGCCATTATTTATTATTATTTAGTGACTTTAGTCTTCATGTTGGTATCCCATAATTCCACTGGAGTGGGTAGGGTTACATGAGCATTTATACAAATGTTGTGTTAATAAGTATCCTGATTTTTGACCAATTGTAATCTCCTTTTCATGGGCCTTTGTCCACATTTTTGATGTTTCCAGGTTGAGAAGTATGAGTGTAAGTAGTTCTTAGGAGGAGTTCAAAAAAAGCAACTTCTGGACTTTGATAGCTCCTTGTATGGGAAACTAACAAGAACAGAAAACAGCTCTGACCAGCAGCTGAAGAAAATAAAAAGAAAAGAAGGGCTTTAAGAGGTGAAAATAACAGCATTGGCCTCCACCATGTACAAAATGGCAGTTTCCCACCACAGACTAGTGCCTTACAAATTCTGGAGGAGTGTGAGTATAGCCCAAAACAGAGACTCAAAACAAAAAATCAAATTCTAGTTTTTGCAGACTCCATGCTCAAGGGGGATAAACTATCTACCCAGACAAGAAAAATACAAGATTACAGTCTCATGTCATAGAGGCAGCACACTTAAAAATGTCAAGGATGGACTCCAGACTTTATTAAAACAGAACAAGAAATACTCATAAGTTGAAATACAGGAGGATAGCAACGATATCCATAAAGCCTGGTCAAAATGCATGATCATTGAAATTCAAGAAATAGTATAAATCTGCAGCAAAATAGGCTAAATCTTACCTGCATTGATATCCTCCCATCTCCTAGATTTGGTAACATGCATGAAGCAGGCAAGCATCAATTAACAGTGCAATCAGGAAACTGATGCTGGTGTCAAACAACCATGTGCATCTGGCAGTATATGTTAGGAAAAAGTTTACACTTTGCAAGAGGCAGTTATTACCCAAGCCACACAGGCAACAGAGGGAGAGACAAATCATGTCTTTTTTACAGATATAACTGATCATCTTACAGGGAAGACAGCCAACTATGATGAAAAACGTCCTAGTATGTAAGAGAAGAAGTCTAAATGTCTACTAATTAACCTAAAATCAAAGTAGACATTTTAGAACCTGATGTCATGATAATTGCAGAAACCTTGATCTAAAGGAATTTGTGGGTATCGTAACCTTAGTGTTAGTGGGTGAAATATGTATATATTTATCAAAAGAATAAAACCATTCGTACTGCAGTTGATGCAGGAGTTATATCCTTATCCTTTATAATAGATGATACTCTACTGTGCATTGCAGATCAACATAAAAGTTCCAATCTGACACAAGATAGTTTCTATAAATCTTTGGACTCATTGAGGAATAGTCTGAAAGCAATTCATAGGTAGTAACTGGTCTTGTAGTCCAGGAGACCATTAAACCTAGCCCAAATTGCCAATTTCCCCAAAGTGCTGTTGGCAAATGATGGTGGAAAGATTCAAACCCTGTACCCCTGGAGCAAGTAGCTGCTCATTAACAAGTCTGAGCTCTAGTTTTCTGCAGTAGCCGACAGATTATGGGACTATGGCAGAAGACTTAAATTCCCTCTCTTCTTGTTGGAACGCCCACACATGAAGTAGTTAGAGAGCTTCTTTTATTACTGATATAATCAATGAACTTGTTAATACAGAATGTAAAATTCCCAACTAGAAAAAAAATGATACCCTGCACATAGTATTAAGTATATTACCTACAAAAGTGATAGACTTTCAAACCAATGTTAATTAGGTAATTCAGACATTAACATGATTGCTTATAAGGTGATTCCCCACCCCACCCCACCCCACAACACATAAAACACTCAAGGTAACTTGGAAAAGGTTACATGCCACTAACTCTGAGAAAAATGATTAATAACTCCTGGAATGAAACTGGGGAAATTTAGTTCAGTCTTAATATTGAAGATAAAAGCTAGAAATTATTTTATGGAAAACTCATTGTCCTAATTTAACATATACAGGCTAACAGTAACAGCTGCAGTGGCTATGAGCAAATAGTAAAGCACCCTTGTTAAAACTAAAATGAGCAGGTGGAGGAAGCTAATAAATGCCCCAACTGAAAAGAACAAAATTCAATACAAAAATAACTTTAGTCTAGAATGGCCGTCGAAGAGAGAGAAAAGTATACTCCTATACTGTGGAACAAGCTACCCATCTATGTCAAGCAAAGTTCTTCATTAGCACTCTTCAAGAAAAATCTTGATGAGTGGATGGGAAATAGGAAATACACCTCGGGGATCACTTCTGTGTCTCTGCTGGACAGTGGCACAGGAAAATAACTTTCTTGGGTGGCATAAGCTATGGAACCTTGCTGGCTAGGATTACGTAGGTCCTTGGGCCAATAGCCTAGTACCTGCCTATGAATCTACAGTCCAGCTAACAAGAAGTTCATTTACAAACACATCAGGGATTACAAGAGAAAGAATGGCTACGGCATTATTCTAGGCAAGGAGAATAAGACACTTTATACAACTGAGGAAACTGAAAGGGAATTAGCTAACAAAATTTCCAAGTGTTCCTGTTCCAAGAAATGCTGCAAACCTGACGCCCTGCTCAACAGCCCTATTCCACTACCAGTATGGAGATATGCTGAAGTTATCCCCCTTTATAAAAATGGTAGAATGGACAAGGCTGAATGCTGCAGGACAATCCTTCTTACTAGCATCTTACGCAAAATATTTGTGATAACACTACTAGTCTATGTAAAAAAAATACCCTGATCATCAAAATGATTGACATACATCAACTGGGATTCATGAAACAATGATCTTGCCTGATTTAGTATAATTGCCTTTTATTCATAAGTCATTAAATCACTTGATCTGGGTCTCCCTTTTGATGTGGTTTTCCTAGGCGTAGCAAAGATATTCAACACTATACCATGCAAGAATGTACTGGACACCATGAGAATCCACAACAATAATCATTTTATTACTTGGATTAACAATTGGCTGTGGAACAGCAAATCTGTAGCAAGAACAGGAGTTCTCTCTCGGGAGTATAAAATCAATAGAGAGCTACCACAGTGTTGGGACCCTTCCTATTCATTTTTTATGTCAACATTCCCAAGTGGTTGCACATGCTGGGCATCCAAGTTCATTGGTGACTTAGCAAGGGTAGTATCAAATGTACAGGACTGAGTAGCACTCCAACCTTATTTTGACAAACTAATGACATGGACCAAACAAAACAGTGTAGAATTTCTTGCTAAGAAAAGTAAACTACATGTATGGAAAAACATGAACTTCCCTTATGTTGTAGGAGACAAGATCATTTCTGATCATGTTTGTTTCATTGACCAGAGTGTTGAACTTGGGGTACTCGAGAGGCCCCACAATATCCATAGCTACCCTCTGAAATGGCTCCTCAATCGCAGGCAAAGGCATCAAAGGTGCTTTCACAGGTCCTGCAGTATCCTGTTACATCTCTAGAAATCCCAGTCCAATAAAAGTTTTGCGTAATATGTCTCTTTGTATGTTTCATGCCCATATGACCTGCAAAGGGAATATCATGGGCTATGGCTAGAAGTGCTAGATGGTAGGCTCTGGGCACTACCAACTGTTGTACTCTCTCACCCTCTAGCCCTCCCTCAGGGATCCACTTTCTATACAGTAAGCCTTTGTCCCAGTATACAGATCCCCCCTTCCCTTAAGAATCAGGTGCCTCACTAGCTATCTGCCTCAGGCCTTGTAATGTAGAGCCCGAGAGCTGAGCCTGACTCAACTCTCTCTTAGTAACCCTTCCCAGCTCCCCTTTTACAGGAAGTCTGGTATTCTCTGACAGTGGTGCCTCACTGTCAGCCTGGGTACTACTACTCACCTCTGCCCTTGCAGTCACTATGTCCAGGGGAACATCAGTATGACAAGCAGCTGTAGCTTACCTTCAGTCTCACTGCTACATGGTCCCTCCCTAAAGTAACCACCTCACCAGTCCTGGCTGCAAGTGTGCGGTCTGTTTGGGTCTCCCCCAGGCCCACATGTTTGTCTCTCAGCCTGACTGCATGTAATTGCATGCCCACAAGATACTGCCTCATCAGAATCATTCCCTATCAGGACATCTGCAGGGATATCCTGAAACACACCTACATGATGGCTTCCTTTTCTACCCTCCCACTCAAGGTGAACCCAAGACAAAGGCATTTGGAATGGGGTCCCTCCTAAAGCTCTGACTGGAGTTGACTGCCCAGGCAAGTAGTGCTGCTCTGTAACCATTGCAGGCTTCACAATGGTTAGGTCAGAGGCTGTATCTCTCTTAGCAGTTGCCCCTTTCCCATCCACTAAGATAGGATATAACCTCTTGTGGTAGCTTGGTACCCTTGTTGCCTTGAGGCAACATACTGCTGGCATTTTGTCATTCCCACTTACTGGCTCTCCCACCTTTTGTTCCTCATCTTGCCTCCATGGACATCTATATGCTACATGGCCCCACTGGTTGCATTTAAAACATTTAACTCTTGGTCCTGGATGTGTACCTGGACCTAGTGGCTTTCCCTGCTACTGGTGGACTCTGTTGAGGCAGTCTGGGCTGTCCACCATGGGTTCCCTTAGACCCATGAGCAGCATTGGGTGTCCCATTTCCTGTGCAGTGATGCCCTGCATGCTAGGTATAGGTCTCCCTTCTTCCACAACTCATCTGCAGTATTGTATTGTCTCAGCTAACCAGATTCTCATGTCCTCTGGCAAAGTGCTAAGGGTTTGTTCCCTCACCAAAAGGTTTGCCAGCCTTTCAAAAGTGGTGACCTGACATCCTCTCGCCCACCTATGAAAATAAGTGCTTAGTTCAGCAACATATTCACACACACTTTCATCTGCCTTATGTCTATGCTCATGAAACTTTTTCATATAAGCTTCAGGTGTTAACTTAAAACATTCTAAAAGACAGTTCTGCACAATGTTATAGTTTTAAGCAGTCAGTACCAGACAATTTGTAAATAGCAGTTACAACTTTACCATGGAGTAAGGGGGTCAGGAACCATGCCCAGAGCCCTTGGTCAGCATTATACTGTTTACATACTGTCTCAAACCATATGAATGAAATGATCAAAATTATCCCCTCTGTAAACTGAGGAAGAAATTTACTGACCTTTGCTGCTTCTGCGGTTCGGTTACTCCCTTCCCCATTACGTCCATGACTCTGGTGAAAAGTCAAGATCTCCCTTTCATGTTTCCTCTGCCTCTCCTTCTCAGCCTGCAGACATTCCAGTTTCTCATTTTCCTCAGCCTGTAGACATCTCAGTCTCTCTGCTGCTTCTATTTCCAAATGCTTGGTCTCCAGTTCAAGTTTCTTTAACTCCAGATGGATTTTTAAGTCCTCTGTTGAAAGGTTGATCTGTCCATTTTCTGAGAGTTGTACATCTTCAAGGCCAGCCTAGTTGTCCTCCTGATCACTGGTCTGCAATGCAGCTGTGCCCAAAGCTACAATAATTTCTGCCTTAGTCAGGTTGGCATGCACCAGTCCTTTAGCCTGGCACATCTCAGCCACTGGCTCTTTTGTCCGCTTGCAATACTCCTCTGCTGACATGCTTGCTTGCTCTCCCTGGCTAACTAAGATAAAAGAAAATAAAACAATTGTGATGTGAAACTGAATGTTCACGGCGTGGCTGATTGAGAGTGCCAACACCTTTAGTGACCACTGTACACAGGCTACAGGAATTCAATATCCACACCACTACAAGCTAATTAATATGTGATGTGGCTTTCTCACCACTGTCAACCAATTAATATGTGATGTGGATATCCCACCACTGTCCCCCAATTACTATGTGATACCCCAGCACTGGCCTTAGTAATAAAGGAGCCTCAGGCCTCACCACTGGCAACAGCTAGGGCTGTACACACACAAGTAAAGTTCAATTTCCCTTAACAGCACACAGAGACCACAGACAGTCAGGGGCTGGTGTCTCCCTCTTTCTCTAGAACCCCAATAAGACTCCCTACTGGCAGAGCTGTAGGGTTAAGCTCTCAGCTGAGGGGCCAAACCAAGACCTCCAGCGACCTCTCTGTCCAGTGCTTCGTGTCCCTGCCCAAGTAGCTGACACACACACACAACACACACACACACACACACACACACACACACACACACACACACACACACACACACACACACACTCTTTGAGATTTGATTTCTATACAAACACACACACCTGGAGAAGGCTGGCACAGGTTTACTAGCTATGCCCCCTTCTGCCCAGACTATATGGTAGTTTCCACTGACACCAACCCCTACTTTTCAGCTACTATAAGGCCCTTACAGAGGGTATCCAATCCTACTGTGCAATGTTACTATTATCTTTTGACCAAGACTTGCAAGGCTATTTAGGAGTGGCCTGCACAGTGTCATGAAATACATATGCAAGTACTCTAGGAGCTTAAATATGTCTCACAAATATCAGCCACAAGGATAATAAAAGAACAAGACAATACTCAGTAAATCAACACAGCAACTTAAAAGTTCAAAATCACAGGAAGTATTTAAAACAACATTGCAGGACAGTCTCAAATAAATAAAGAAAACATCTAAACTAATCGTTGCTAAATTCCTATCCGAGTCTAAAAAGAGTTACTATGCCCTAAGAACTTACTTATAGAGCAAATGAAGTGGAGATGGTGATGATGAGTGGATGTTTCCCGGTCAAATACAAAATGCACAGTCTCTCTGTGAGAGAGTTCTTCAATTAATATCCAATATTACTGATGGGTTAACTTGGATGACATCACTTTTTGTCACCTGATTTTCAGTTCACAAGCTAAAGCCCTCCGTGTTCAACAGTGTCTTTCTGTGAAAATACATATCGCTCAGATCTTTGTAGATCTTGGAAGTTGTAAAACAATAAAATGCTTTTACATTTGAAACCTAGTAATTACTTCTCTCCAAGATGATACATAAAACTTATAGGTTCATAGGTTAGTACTAGGCAATCGGCCCTAGGGCCTATACAATCCTAGCCATAACAATTCCCTGGCTATTTCTTCCCACACTTCTAGCTCTAGACATTGTCTTCTACTGAACTGAAACTGAGAGATAATATATTTTATGGCCCAGTTGTAAAGTAACTTAACTATTCTTAAGTTTTGCAAGTTAATCTTCTATGTTCCAGCATGGTACTATGTGGATGCATCTCAGCTCAGTACATAACATACAGTTCTGTATAAATCATATCAATTTTCACAAATGACATGGAATTATTTACAAAATTCCAGATAGCTGGGCTGGTAGTGTGACACCATGTGAGACATATTGTTGCATAGGCTTTGTATCCTTTTAGTAAGGTATCTCTGTGGGTGTTCAGTTGCATGTGTCTGGACAGATGCACGCCAAAGGGGGAATTAAACTCTTTGACTGGCCTAATGACAATTGAGTAAAGCGAGACCGTGACATTCCTAAATCTAGACAAAATTCCTTTGTTTGTAAACTGTGCAATATAAAAGAACTTTCTTATGATAGTGGAGATGAGTGGACAGTGGCCTAACTTTCGACTAACACAAGTTCCCAAAACCTGAAGAGTTAGGTCAACTGTTTGGGGTGTGTTGTCAATCTGGTTGTCCCCCAGCATAGATGGCTTCCCAAAGGATATGAGGAAGTTTTTTTTAAATTTAGTTTCAGTGCATGATTTTGGCACCAGTTATGTATTTGGGACAGACTGTTTCTGATTCTAGTTTGCAATCATCTGGAAACTTAGCCAGCCAGTGTCCTTTGGTACTGGCATCTACTTCTCTGAAGTAAAAGCCAATCAGGAAAGGTCCCAGCACAGAAATCTTGGAAACTCCACTGGTGGCCTGTCTTTTTGTGGAGGTAACTTCCCCTGTTTTGAATTCCTGCATCCTGTCTGTGAGCCAGTTGGCTGTCCATTGGGTGATACAGGGGGTTCACTCCCATTTTGTTTAGCTTTTCCACTATGCCTTAGTGTGGGATTGTGTCAAGAGGTATGTGATATATCCCACTTTACCATCATCCATTGCTTTGGTGAACTTTTCAAATAAGTCCTCCAGGTTGAGTAAGCATGATATGCACTTGATGAATCCAAACTGAGGTGGGTCCAGTGTTTGGAGGTTTCCTTTGTCGTTATTGATTAGTTCCGTGATAAATCTTTCCATAGCTTTGCATATGAGGCTGGTCAGACATATGGGTCTATGGAACTTCCTCCCTTGTTCATTCACTGTCAACAGCCTAGGAATGAAAGGATGTAAAGGTGCTATACACGCAAAATAGGTTCTGTGAAACATTAGGTATTTAGCATTTGTGGAAAAGCTGAAGAAACTCAGTCCGTTTTCGGTTTACTACAGGTTTTATAGATGTGACCTTGTATGAATCCGTACAACATTATGAAATGGCAATATAGATTCTACACTGAAAATAGTCATAAAATCAATGGTAGTGACTTGGTCACAATACCTTCTTCAAACACAAAGATGAAATGGAAAGCTTTAATATCAGAGCAGCAGTATGGTGGATTGATTTCCCATGCAACAACTGATTTTTTTTTCACTTTTAAAAAGGAGGTGAATCTGAGATTTGTTGTGTGAACAAATGTTCTGGGACACTGGGAACTGAAGATTGGTCTCATAAGGTCTTTTATGAGATCGAAGGCCTTAAAACATTGTTAAAACATTGAAATGGTTACAATATCTTTTTCCTATTTTGATCCAGTTTTCATTTTCCTTCCTAAATGTATTAATTGTACTACTTATTAAGCTGTGAATGATATTCCATGTAGAAAGTTCATCACCACTCAGTTAGTGTGCTGTTGTTGCATTCTGGGTGAACAGTATTGTAACAGTTTCTCAGTATGCAATATGGAAAATGTTGTTACTTTGTAGTTTACTTATTCTAGCCTGGCACACTGTCTTGCAGTTTTATTTTACAAGCACTATAAGTTGACCCGACTTGTTCAAGCGACTGCTATACAGTTTATGAATAGACTACCTTTGAAATGAAGTATTTTGTTTGAAATAATGAAGATTTAGCCTTAATAATGGTCTGCTATGAGAAGATTGCTGTTGAAGTGACCCAATTAATTCTATGCATCTGCAGGGAGCTACAGTGAAGCACATCAATGAAAAGTGATTTAGATATAGGCGATATGAATTTCCTCATGTTTACATAATTGCAGGCATTTTTGGGAATATTTGCACGTTGGTAAAGGACAGCAGAGCTTTAGTCACTATTGGTACAGTTCAGCTCCATGGCAAGTCAGCATTCAGTATCAAAGTGCTTGTTCTACCCACTTTGTATGAGAGCAGATTTAACTTCTGCAACATTTCTGAGTGGGACACAAGTTAAATCTTTAGTATCTTTTTCAGAGCCAGAAGAATCTGAGTTTTAGACCTGAATGTCTGCCTTCTCCACTTGGTGCTCCATAGGCAAAGGGTTTTTTGAGGACTTGGAAGCAACATTTATCTCAAACTAAGTCCAAACTTAATCAGTTGTTGAACTTAGTGATCTAAAGTGATTATTCTAACCAGGAAAGCACCTACTGTATTGTATATATGTTCACAGGAGATTTGGCCATTACCTGGAACAGATCAAGCCCTTTAGAAGGGATAATCCGCTATTGCATTGTAAATGATGTAGGTCTGTTCTTTACTGTGAACCAGCTCTGTGAATATATTTCTTTTACTTCCACTAAATTCTGTTGGAAAACAAATTGTTTTGTTTTGGGGGACATGTCCACTACCCACCCTTAATATAAGGGGTTTTTGACCTTCAATCCCATCTTATTTAATTTAACCACCTGCACAGTTGCATCAAAAAATGTGGCATACTAAAGTTGCATTATTTTTTCTAGTTTCATTGGAAAACCATAACTGTATATATGTATTATATATATATATATATATATATATATATATATATATATATATATATATATATATGTATATATGTATATGTGTGTGTGTGTGTGTCTGTCTGTCTGTCTCTTTCTTTCTGTATTTATATGTGTGTGTGTGTCTGTCTGTCTCTTTCTGTCTGTATTTGTATGTGTGTGTGTGTGTGTGTGTATATCTATATATATATATATATATATATATATATATGTATATATATATATGTATATATATATATATATATATATATATATATGTATATATATATGTGTGTGTATATGTATATAAATAAATATATATATGTATGTGTGTGCATGCATAGACACCTGCACACAATATATTTAATTGTTATTGGTGTTGCACAAGCAGTTCTAATTTGCCAAAGTACATACTTGGGAGTGGTGCTTACAGTGATGTTCTGATTAGTGAGAATATACCCGCATTCCCCACACTGCCTGTTTTTTGTGTCTCCTTATAATCTCAGTTTAAGACGTACGTTTATTATATATGTATGTTTACATTTTTCATTTTTTGATATTCTAAATCATATGGCAGTTATTAAAACATTAATGACAGATCTATGAATTTTGAATTTATTCTGTTATATACTTTGTATGCCGTTTGAACTATATGCCTTATTTTAGTGTGCAGTATCTCTTCAGTGAGTATTGCTCCTGACACATTCATACATGACATCTATTTGTGGCATACAAATGACATGTCTTATTTTATGGTGTAAACTGTTCCTTCATTGCTTACTACTCCTAATGCATTCTTGAATGATTTGTAAAGTGCTTTATTTGGTTATTTGTATTTGAGTATATATGCAGCGCTGTTTCTGTGTGATCAAACCTGATACTTTTAGGACTCTCACCTATTTTGTTTTCATGTTATATGCCTGCCCGATTTTATCAATATGTAATATTCATCAGCAGTATGTTTTGTGTGTTTAACATCTTTTCAATTCTGAATGCACACATTTAATATATTGGTCTGTGTGTTTTAGATTCCACCTTCATTTGTTACGATGTTTCACTTTCTTCAACACAGAATCTGAAAAACCTCTTTGTATTTGAACTCGTTACTGGTCTTCTGCTACAGATATACACATTATATCATATGATACTGCCTTCATTTATTTTATATATTTTTTTTATTCCTTTACTCAAGTTTGTTTTTGACTGTATGTGTATATACTGATTCACTTTCTTCTGTTAGATCTGAAATGCAAAAATACACAGTTTATGGAACGAGACTTGAGATAGCAACAGAACAGTATTTGCCTCTTCATAGCACATAGAAACCATTTTGTGAAAATATATTACATTGAATGTGACTAAGAGAATAGTGCAAGGACACTTTAATGCAGCAACTGTGAGAATAATACAGGATGCCCAAACACTGTTCAACCTCATTATTAAAGCATGTGGAAGTGAACAATGGTGTGCAGCATACAAGCTACATCCCTTATTTTACTATACAAACTATCCCTTTACAGAGTATTGCTCACAATGCATGTACACATGGCTTGTAAAGTACTTCATATGATTCTTTGTCTTCCAGTATACATGCAGCATTGCTAACCATATTTGTTGGTTTTTCAGTGCAGTTGCACATAATCATTTTTGAATTCACCTGTTGTACCTTTGTGTTTAATACCAGTGCGCTTTCATCTATATGTGGCATTCACATCGCAACTTCTTTGCTCAAGAATTCTTGATGATGCCAAATATATTGGAAGGGGGGTAGGGTGGGGACAAAGGTTCAAAACTGGGGACAGTTTTTAAATATTCTGATTCCGTTAAAAGTTAATAGAACAATGGGTTTTGGATCAACATGCATTTTCTGAACAATAAAAAGTATGAATCCTGAACCCAACAATACTACAGCAAATTATTCCAACTCAACACCCATCCACAGCCCTGCCACCACTAATATCAAATCCTCATATACAGTACTTTCCTTCTTTAAAATCAGCATGTGTAGCCTGTGTAATAAAACCACAGAATTCCATGCTTGGGTAGTTTTATACTTAATTATTCCAACTCAACACCCATCCACAGCCCTGCCACCACTAATATCAAATCCTCATATACAGTACTTTCCTTCTTTAAAATCAGCATGTGTAGCCTGTGTAATAAAACCACAGAATTCCATGCTTGGGTAGTTTTATACTTCCATCATATCGTATATCCTGTATCATATATCATATATGGTATCTTATTGTATCTGTCACCATAACCTGGATAACTCCACACAATAAAGACAATACTTTGTTTTCCCTTGTTACATTATTCATTGTGATCGCACAAGCTGAGAAGGTGGTGATATAGCATTACTATACTCCATTCACCTAATTGTTGCACCATACCTACATAAGGTATTCCTTCTCTAATGCAGAAATCCCTTAAAGCTTAACTAAAGCAAATCCTTATGCTTAGTTTCTCTTTATATTTCCCCGTAAAAGACCACATCCATAATTGAAAACTTTTTCTCCTGGCTCACTTCCAGTATCCTCCAAAAAAGCCTTTTTAATGATGACTCCCTTGGCTTTATTAAACTAATTTAAAAGTCCTATTAGATTTCATAAAACAGCCAACAACTGCACCACAATTGATTTGTATTTTAACCAACATGTCAGAAGCATAAATACTTTGGGTACTTTTCCAGACCCATTAGTTGACCCGTCACCCAACATTTGCATTTTGTCAGTGGAACAACTTGTACAGTCTATATAAATAATAATCAAGTTAGAAATGTAACGAACTTTGATCCTAACTCCCTTATACTTTCCCTAGCACAATGTGATTGTTAATCACTCCAGTATTTCTGACTGGATCCAGCTGTAGCCAAAGACAACTGTACTTTCTTAATATTTTTAATTCACTTGCCCTACTTAGAACAATTAACACTAGATCTCACTCTGCACCTTGGCTAAAATCAGAAACAGAACAACTAAAGCAGCAGAGAAATAAAGCTTGGAAAACTGGCACCCACAAAAAACACAAATCTCAAAATGAATCTACACTTCTGGCCAAGAGTCGCACAACTCTAACCAAAATCCCTTCTGGTCCTCCTTGTATAGCCTCTTAAAACCAGAAAAATGCTCTCAACCCCTTTTCTAGTCCATCTGTCGAATACCAAATAAATTCGGCTCTCATTTCATAGACACAGTAGCTGCACTAACACAACAACATGAAAGTCAAACTCCTCCTTTCTCACCTCAGACGTCTTCAAAATGGCTTTTGCTTCAACTCTGTATCAACCAGAAGTATTGGAAAAACTCCTTGGGAAGCTACAATCAACCACTCTAGCTTCTGACAACCTGCCAGTTAAGTATCTAAGGCTACTTGCCCCTCCTCTGTGTCCTATCACGTTTCCATGCTGATCAGTCCTTCTATATTGGAAGCTACTGTACCCACACTATGTAAACAATCCTTTATTCTACCTTTGCATAAAGGTGGCACTTCCACAGAAATTTCATATTTCTGTCTCATTACTATTATCCCACCTCTGTCAAAAATATTTGAAGGATGTGTCAATAATCAGGATTTTCAATACCTCCAGTATAACAATCTCCTCTTAGATACAGTTTGGCTTTTGCCCCAATCATAGCACCACTACAACCCTACTATCCCTCTTTAATAGAATTTACCTAGAGAGAAATGAAAACAAACTCTTATCCACAATCGTCCTTGATCTTTTCAAAGCTTTTGATACTGTATCCCATTCAGAATGACTACATACTCTTCATTCACTAGGTATCTCTTACTTAGCTGGTTCACCACCTACCTCAGCAGCCACTCACAAGCAGTCAAGAGGTACTTGGCTTTTTAAGTATTTATAAGTACCTACTGGTATACCACAAGGTACCATTCTTGGACTTTTATTATTTAACCTTTTCATTAATCTTGCTTCCACCTCATCTCCTGCATCATCTTCATATGGAATTAATCTGCTCATCATCCTTTCTATGCCTCACTGTGAGCCATCACTCAAGAATCATTCACCTCTATAGAAACCTGCCGGCCTCACTCATAACTACTCCTAAACCCCAATGAATCTAAAATTATGCTGTTTACTCCTATATTCTACATAGATAAAGACTCCAACTTATTATTCTCTCCACTCAAAATGTACAACTACAAGTTGCCTCACAGACCAAGCTACTAGTGAATCATCTCAGATGATCAACTTAAATTTGACAAGCCTAATCGATACTCATGATAAATGCTTACTAAATTAGGCCTCCTTTATTGAGAACTTTCTTACTACACAGTCCCACAGAACTGCTACATCACATCTCCTATCAGGCTTATTGTATGCCTCATCTATTCTTGCAAATATTAACTTAATATCAATCCATACATTAGAGCAATGCTACAACAAAACTGTCAAATTTGCTACCAAGTTGCCTAACTCAACTCCTCACTGTCAGGCACTCAAAAAAAAAACAAAACTGGCTTGAATCTGAAAAAAAAAAAAAACACTGAGTATACACAGCTAAAAATGGCACATACAATTCTCTTCTTTCCTGACAAATTCCCCTCCCTCATTCCACTCCTACATTGCCCACTCCCTCATCAGACTCAAATCTACTTCTGGTCAAAAAAAATCATACAGTATCTTTGACTCCATATATTCCTGCTAGGTATCGAAATTGTGGAACTCCCTCTGTACTGCTGTTAGGCTAATATCTTCCCAGTTTGTTTCAAAATGGAACTAAAGGACTATGCATTTAATTCCTGGCACTGCTCTTTTTCCAGCTTACCTGGCTAAACTTCCCATTATGTCTTTTGATTTTCTTCTACAACTATTTATATATTACATCCAAGTGTTTCCTTTAAATCCACTCTTTCCCTTGAGTCATGCTGTCTTTCCCTTTGTCATCCTAGAATTTTCTAGCTGTACTCTTTCTCCTCCCAACTATGAAATGTTACCTTTCCACTTATTATAAATCCCTGTCTGCAAACTGCTCCAGCAATCTTTCCTTTAATAATCCCTCCTTGCTCTGCTGTTTCTTCCTAATTATAATATTTTCCACTCATTAATATCCCCCTTTATATCACGCATTCTCTTTACACAGTAAGTAGCTTACACTGCTGTGTAACTATTCTTTCTCCCGTCTCAGAAAACAATCATTGTGTTAAGTCAATAATTTGCTATGTTGTATTGTAGTATGTTTTTCTTTTTCTTTTTATTGTTAGCATATGTAATTTTGTGGAGCTTTCCTCCTGTGGCCTCGACTGAAAAGGGGTCTTGCATGGCCCAGTAAGACCATCCTGGTAATCAAACACAAGTCTGTAATGTACCAGAAAATCAAAAATTTTATGATGGACAGGACAAAAATATGAGGCAAAAAAAATCAGGGATGTTATGAACTCACTGTCAGTTGAGAGGTAAGACGGTATTTGTCAGTGTTGCATTTTGTGTTTCTGTGTAATGCATAGTGTCTTTCAGTTCTACACTTCGGCATTTTAATGTTGTGCTATA